>NC_088368.1:25609833-25644833 GCF_034508935.2 Berghia stephanieae | reverse complement strand
CACTCTGGTGTATGACATATGGGATAAGGGAAGTAACTCAAGGCATATCTAATGTGTATGCTGTAAGTTGTAAGTGGCGTCCTTGATGTTTTTTGTTTGTTTTGCTTTATCTTTATTTTTAATCTAAATCCTCTCACGTTTTAACTAAATCATAGGTGTATTGACTGAAAGAATTGTCTCAGTCGCTTGAAATTCAATTTAACCAAATGTACCATCTATTTATTGAACAGATTCTGGGAGGGGAGGTGTACCACTACCATACCAAGCTTGTTTGCAAGGCTCCTAGAGAAGGGGGACAACTTCTGTGGCATCAAGATTATGGGTATGGGAACACATATATTTCTCACCATGTCATAAAGTAACAAGAGGAAGAAAAAGCAGAGGAAGGCAAATTTTGACATAATATATGAAGGGATATTGCTTTTTTTAGGGTGTACCTTGAAAACATACCAAAATGACTCAGACGTTAGCCACAAGGCAACACAGAAGAGAATGCAATGCCGTTTATGTTTCTTCCTTAACTCACTCAATCCTAGAGATTTTTGCTACTTTTCAAAATTGGAAAAAATGTATTAAAAATGAGCCTGTACATAGTTTTATTCAACTACCATTAACATGTGAAAACTAAAAACATTAGCTTTGATACTACGCCTATAATTTGTCTCAGAAAAATGTAATAAATAGGCATGGGGTAAAAGTAGCCCTGGGTTTATTACGGATATTGTCGGTGTTAGGGTTGAGTGAGTTAAAGTAAACACAAGATGTCGACAGTGGGGGTTTCAATTCCGAGTTCTCCAGATATAAATATAAGAGCAATGCCTACTCCAATCGACCATTTCGGCCTTTATGATCCAATCCCCAATGACTATAACGGTGTAAATTCATATAATAATATATCAACTTTACTTATCAAAACTACGTAGTTTAGTAACAGTCGATCTCTCTTTTCCTCAGCTATTGGTACAAGAATGGATGTTTGTTTCCTGACATAGCAAGTGCCTTTATTCCCATTGATAAATGTGTCAAGGAAAGCGGCTGTCTTCAGGTATTATCATAGATGTATAAATTACAAGATGACCAACCAACGTTTTTTTCTTCTTTTATTGTGGTCTATAATTGAAGATCATAACTTCCTTTTTTAAGTCAAAGTGGTCAAAGTTAAAGGCACAATTCATTGAAATATTTCTTTCTCTTTCTTGTAATGGATACGCTCTAATCTGTACGATATACTGTTTGGCCAAAAGACGCGTAGTAAAAAGGTTAAACAATTCCATGCACATATTCTGTTTTGATATTTATTTATTTATATCTTTTGGTTTAACCCTCTCCTTACAAACCATGGGGAAATCGTCACATTCGTTACGATGAAATCAACAATTTTCACATTCTAGTTTCTTCTTTATATCAGTAAATTCAAAGAAAAGTTTTTGTTATAGCTATAAAAACTTGTTTTTTTTTGGTTTGTTTTATGGCGCTTGCAACACATTAAGGTCATATCAGCTCCAGTAAAAAGGAAGAAAATGGAGTAGTAAAAAGTTCTAGAATTACAATTAAAGCATTCAAGAATAAGGCAGACAAAGGAGAATTGGTTCAAATAGGGAACAGCTGTAGATTCCAAGAGCACACTATCAATGTACTTAGTTTAAGATCACCTAAAAGTCTCATCCAGAGACAAGCACAGGTCCCCACTAACAGGAATGCACTCAAATGTTTACAAATATATAGTACACAAACAAAACATAATACAGTGCACAACAGAGAGATGATTTACAAGGAAAAAAATATCATCTCCCAAAACTAACTATACATTTGACTGTTTCCCTCCCAGCCAGGTCCAGGACAAAACCAAGTTATCTCATTCCACGACAAGGACAGAATGCATGTTGGAAAATAGACATAGGGGGATAGAAGACACAGTATGTACCTCCCTGCCTACTATGGGAGGTCAGGACCCCACCCAGCTATAAAAACTTGACACTGTGTTGTAGAGCTCATTTTGCTGAACAATATTATGTATAGAGTTGCTTTTCTGTTTGAGTAAGAAAAATCTATTTTGTGTTGGGTTGGCCTGATGGTGCAGGGAAAATTCTGGAAATGGCTGACTGGTAAGGAGGGAGTTAACTAATTATTCCTTATGATCTACACGATTGGTGCTGGTACATAACTGAACGCCAATCGAAGACTTATTTATCCTTGCTACAGTGGAGAATATTTTGTGTTGATTTGAGACAGTTTCCCCAATAAAACCATAACTACTTATTTAGGTTATCAGAAAAAAAAAGAAGAAATTTCTACGATTGTTGATTATTCCGGGTTTTTCAGTTTAAATGGCGAAGAAATGGTATCCATCTGGAACAATTAATTTGGCATGATTAAGTTCAAATGTTCCTTTAGTTCGAGGGATAAAAAGGAATATCTTTATAAAGAGAAAAAAAAAAAACATAACAAAGAACAGCTTGCAATAACTGGGAATTAAATCGCAACGTTTGTTATGATGCCCACAAGGCAGTCCACTTATTATGTCTTTGTTCACAACAATACATGAAAAAAATTGAAGAAAAAAAATGATTTCTTTTTCACAGCCAAAACTCACTTAGCACCAAAGAAGGCATACCGCATGAGTTAGGAAATGCTCAAAGATATAAAAATAAAAGTATTTGAACCGAAGGAGAAAACCATAATTCGGCGAATTTAGATACTAGGGGAGCTAACCGTAACTTTGTGGTCTGAAGGCTCGAATAAAATGAGTTGTCTCCCATGATTAAAAAAAAATTAATATAAATATAGTATGTACAAGTTGTAGCTCGTCTTAATACCATTTCAATGAAATTTTCATAGTTCCACTCACACTCACAGACATTGCTACATAGTCTCCGTAAAAAAAAAAAGAGATATACTGATGATTAGAGAAAAAAAAGCAAACTGTTAAAAATCAGGCAATAATAAACAAAAACACTGTCAGATCAGTGGAATTTGTTTATTCTTTGTTTGTTTCGTTTTAAAGGGTTTTACATCACTTGCGACACATTTATGTCAGGAAATAGGAAGAAAATGGGATAACAAAAATTTCCACATTTACAATTAAAAGCACACGAGGAAATGTAAGATAAATGGGAATGGTTCAAATAGGGAAGAGATATAGATTTGAGAATGGTCAAATAGGGAAAATATATAGATTTCAAGAACACAATTATTATTATCAATCAAATGTTTTTAGTTTGAGATCACCTAATGTATCATCCATACATAACACAGGATCCCACTCAGAGGAATACTCAAATGCTTCCAAATCAGTATATATTCAAAACAAAAAAATATATCCCTACATAAAAGAGAGGTGATTTACAAGGAAAAAATATATCACTTCTCAAAACTATAACTTTACATTTGACGCTTTCCTGGCCAGGGCCAGGACAAAACCTAGTACTAATCTCATTCTAAGATAAAAACAGAAAGCAAGTTGGAAAACGTATGTAGGGGATAGAAGGCACAGCGGGTGACCTTCATGCCCACTATAGGAGTAGGACAAAGACTCCACCCACTGAGCGGAATACACACTGTAAATTATTAGTATTAGATAAAAGGCGAAAAGTTATGATTTAAAGTAAATGTTGTCCCGCCGTCAAATGATTCATATATCAATATTCTGAGCCTAGCAATACCTTATTTCTCTATTTCCTGACCCTCTCAGATTTTGGAAAAGTCTCATCTGTGTGGGCGCATTGACCATGCCATGAAAGCTGGACAGACTGGGGCAGATGTTGAAAGGGTGGAAGAGCTCAAGAAAGTCTGTCCTCACAAGTATGTTGAGATGGAAGCAGGTAATTGAAAAAAAAACCCCCAAAAAACCCTTTAAAACTTGACCATTTAGATTAGCAATTTCCACTAACCATGCTCAAAGTAAAAAAAAAAAAGAAAAAAAATTACAAGGGGGCCCTCGTCAACAGCAAGACTTAACGTGTAGGAAGAGACATGACACCTGTTAGGCGATATTACAGTTTCTTTCCGACACAGACTAGGCGATATTACTACAGTTTCTTTCCAACAGAGACAATTCTGTTAACTGCCAGATGCTCATTTTACACCTGATACAGTGAAAGAATGAGAGGAAAGAGCTTTTTGAGTGAGTTGTACTCACTCAACTATGCGCCACTAGAGTAAGAGAGTCTATCTCTGGACTTTCCAGTCCGAAGGCAAGTGTGATCATAACACTAGACCTCATAGCCGCACAAATACAAATACAAGAAAGTTGTAGAAGTAGATCCAAAATTTAAGGAGAAAAATTAAAATACCCCTTTTTCCGCTATCTTGAAAATCCCGGAATAACGACACTCCTGGACAATGACAAAATTTTCCAGTCCCAGGCGATGTCGTTATCCAGTGGTTGCACTGTATTGAAACTTTTTTAACAAAAGTTTTATTGGACCCCTAGCTTTGGAAAAGCCTATCTTTTCTTAGTTAAAATGTGATTATTGACTGATTGATGTTTTTAAACTGTCAAATGAAAATAAAATAAAATTACATGTTGAGACTGCGTTTAAATAAAATAGCAGCACTGCACATTGGTACAATTTCGAATACTGATAGGTCAAAATTTGTCGCCTTCGTCTTTCCAGCAAAAGGCACAAAGAATCACAATCGCGAATAGATTGCATTCTGTGCGAGACCAACAAATTTAAAACATATCTCCTCCATCTTATGTGCTCCATGAAAACAAGAATAAAACAGAATGCACATCTGCCAACAATAATATTATACGCCATGTCAAACGATGCATGATTTGGGTGTTTGCAACGAGCAAAATTTCGGTCAGTTTTACCACCAAAAAAAAGTTATTAAAAATTCTGCTCATAATAAAAAAAAACCCACTGAGGTGAGCAAATTAGAAGAAAATGGATCTAACATTATATTTAGAATTACATGCAAGTCCCGGGTTTGAGTTTAATTGTTGGTGGCAAGAAGTTGAGTATATTGAAAAGGCCTTTTACTTACATTTTCTCAACATACTTAGGTGTAAAATGAATACCAGGCCCGCAACAGCTTTGTTACCTTCGAAAAAATGTTATCAGCATCTTACAGGTATTATTGTTATATCTCATCTTACATGTTAAGTTACTGTTGGATTGGAACACTTTTTAAAGCGCTTTGAGCACATTAAGTACATCCTGCACTGTATAAAAACTCGATTTTTCCATATTGCCAAGGTGATGCCCTATTCTTCCATGCCAACCTCCTACATACAAGCAGTGCTAATCTCAGTGACAACAAAAGATGGGCTCTGATCCCGGCTTACAACATGAGATCCAACAATCCAGTCTACGAGCATCACCATCCACAGTATACCCCGTTAGAAAAGGTAAGCAACAGATGGAGATACTGTATTATCACCATCCACAGTTTTTTTTTGTTTGTTTGTTGCTTTAGGTCTCTTCCAACACAATTGAGGTTATATGAGAGACCGCTGAAACAAAAAAACAAGCAATCTAACAAAAATAGTACAAATGTCAATCAAAATCATAACCTAAAGATATAAGCTAAATTATAAATAACCAAGAACAAACAGGCAGAGGATTTACAGGAAAAAAAATATCCCCTGTCAAAAATACAATCACAAACCAAAGAAGCAGGATAGGCTAGTAAAGAGAAGAAGAAACGACATCACTATCGGATCGTACACCCATGCGAACATCATAGGTATATGATTCAAGGGTGATGCTCCCATCCAACCACCCGCACCATCCACAGTATACCCCGTTAGAAAAGGTAAGCAACAGATGGAGATACTGTATTATCACCATCCACAGTATACCCCGTTAGAAAAGGTAAGCAACAGATGGAGATACTGTATTATCACCATCCACAGTATACCCCGTTAGAAAAGGTAAGCAACAGATGGAGATACTGTATTATCACCATCCACAGTATACCCCGTTAGAAAAGGTAAGCAACAGATGGAGATACTGTATTGTCATCATCCACAGTATACCCCGTTAGAAAAGGTAAGCAACAGATGGAGATACTGTATTATCACCATCCACAGTATACCCCGTTAGAAAAGGTAAGCAACAGATGGAGATACTGTATTCATCATCATCATCGCCTTTTTCACCCTGGTCAGGGTATAGGCCACAAGACAAACAGTTTCCACCCTTCTCTATCCTGAGCTAACTTTTTTATCTCGTTCCATATCTTATCACTTCTCTGTATATCAGCTTTTTTAATTCTTCTCCGTGTTCCTCGTAGCCTTCCCCTTGATCTTTTCCCCTGAGGGTTCCAGTCCAATACTTTCTTTGTTATAGTGGAGTCATTCTTTCAGATACTGTATTACTATGTACAAATTAATTCCATCAGCTGAGTATCTTGCTAAATATAGGAGGTTTGAAAAAAGGTATCATTGATAGTAATACTATTAGAATAGTAGTAAAAACAGTAGTACCAGCAGCAGTAGTGGTAGTAGTGTAATAGTTGTTGCTATTTCTGTTATTGTTATTGTAGCGGAAGTATAAGAGTTTACCGTCACTTTCAATGTTTTTATGTCATTTCTCATTGTACTTATGTAAACTTGATGGATCAGCAAGCCTTCAACTCAACGAAATCAAAGAAAGAGTAATATTGGAGAACAACCCCCCGCCACCCCCCCAAAAAAACAAAAAAACAAAAAAAAACAGAAACACAACGAAATCTTCAAACTTTAACCTTGGACAGCCAAACAAAAAGGCTTATTGTAATAATTTCCAAATAAATCACTGTTCTAGTTATAAAGATAAATAGAAAACTTTGACATCGTCATCGACTTCCTTTATCTTCTCAGGTACCTGATTCAAGCATTTTGTCATGTGACAACTTTGATGACCTCAGTGGAAAAGAGTTCAATGTCCCCTCTGAAGACAAAACAGTCACAGTCAGGACACAATAATCTAATCTCTATTCCTATCAATTGAGATATGCTATTTTCTTTGAACAATTGGAATTTGAATGAGGCCAATTGCCTTAATCTTGTATTTTGTTACATTGAATTAGATTCCTAAAGGAAATTTAAATTTGAAGTAATCTAAAATATGAAAATTCTAAATATTGCTTTTTAAGAAACTTTGTTTTTGTTTTGTTTTGTTTTTAAGGGTTTCACGGCACTTGCAAAACATTTAGGTCATATCAGCGCCAGTAAAAGGGAAGAAAACTGGATAGTGAAAAGATTCCAGATGTACAATTAAAAGGACTTGAGGAAAAAAGTAAGATAAAGGGGAACAGTTCAAATAGTGAACAGATGTAGATTCCAAGAGCACACTATCAATGTACTTAGTTTGAGATCACCTAAATGTCTCACACAGTCACCAGCACAAGATTCCACGAAGAGGAATACACTTAAATGCTTACATTGTACATTAAAAAATAACACATATATAACAATACATAACAGAGAGATGATTTACAAGGAAAAAAAAAATGCTATCTCCCAAAAAAATAACTATGCATTTGACTGTTTCCCTCCCAGCCAAGCGCTACAGCCAGGGCCAGGGCAAATCCAAGTAATCTCATTCCAAGACAAAGACAGAAAGCAAATTGGAAAAAGATATAAGGGGATAGAAGACACAGTAAAAGCCACCCTGCCCACTATGGGAGGCCAGGAACCCCACCCAGTAAGAAACTTTTCTCATTCTTCTCCATAAGACATATTATATATATATAAAGTATTTACTTTCAGCTTTGACTAATACAGACCAAGCCGGTAATGGGGACGCCACTTAATTGGGACAGCAACTTTATTGAGATGATTCCTTGGGAACTGATTTTTTCTATATTAAAAGTAATACCTTTTCCAATTCCCAGCCACTTAATTGGGACGAAATTTGACAATGGCCGTCCTCATAAAAGAGCTTGTTTCTTGTCTCCAATTTAAAACGATCGTTCATAAAAAGCAAATTAGTCTAAGGGGAGGTCAATCGGATGTATGGTTGTACCATTCATCACAGAGGTGTGAACAATAGACTTTACCTATATCCTCTGTTATTGTCTATCATGACAGCCAATCAGTGTGAGGTCAAAACGTGTGTCATAGTCATCAAAGAGATGTGAATAATAGAATTTACTTGTATTCCTTGGCAGTGTCATTGAAACCCATTGTTATGCACATGGCCATGGGTCAACTGACCAATGAAGTGATGGGTAATGAGTGATAGCTTTGTTTGTTCAAGGCTGTCACCCCCAAATGGTTTGTTCATCGAGACGATTGGGTAGACAGTGCATTCTTAATCCATTCTTACTTATGCAACTGTTATGAGTGGCATATTCATTAATTGTTTGGTGTAGTTAGATTTGTCTCTCATCATTAGATCAAATTAGCACTCAAGTGACCGCTGAATAAACCCAAATTAGACGTCAAACAAGTCTCCCTGATTACTATGTCGACTGCAATAAATCAGAAAAATTGCCCAATTTCATGTCCGTTGCTTAATTGTGATGATTTGTAGGGAACCAAGCAGTCCCAATAAACCGGCTTGGACTGTAATATAAACGAAAAGAAAAAGTCTATTAAAAGAAATTTCATAGGCTAGACGAAATAACATAAACTAAAAAAACCCCAACAAAACTTGACACCTCTTTGCAAATTACCAAATTGGTCAAGAAACAAAAATTAATCCAATTTAGCCAATGTAAAACATATCGGGGCCTTGAATAATAATAATAAAAAGAAATAATTGAGGGAATGGTAAAGGAAGAAAAGGCAGAAGAGACGGTCATATTAGGTCATGTATAATTGGACAAGTTAGATGCGACAGAATAGAGTGATGTTTAGGTGCGGCTATGTGGTCTAGTGGTATGACACTTGCTTTCGGATTGGAAGGTCCTGGGTTCGAGCCTCGCTCGGCGCATAGTTTGAGTCCTTGGAGAAGACTCTTTACTCACAGTCTCTCAACGTACTCAGGTGTAAAATGAGTACCTGGCCATTAACAACGTTGTCTCTGTCCGAAAAACAAATTGTAATATCGCCTAACAGGCGTCATGTCCCGTCCTAAATGTTAAATGTTGCTGTTGGCAAGGTATCCCTTGTAAAGCGCTTTGAGCATGTTTAGTGGATATTGCACTATATAATAAAGCTCAATTTTTTAAATTTTAAAGGTTATCCTGGTTAGGTGGTTACATCCAGAAAGGATACGCAATGAGACAGATAGGTTTACAAGGGAATTTTGACTCCAAAAAGCTTATGCCTCAACTAATTATCTAGATCTAGATACCTCAAAGGGTAGGGGAACCGAGCAAATCCCATAGCTCAACTCAAATAACTTTTTGTAAATTTAAATGTTGCAATTATATTCTTATCAATTTCATAATATTTTCACATTTTTTAAAAATAATTTTACAGTCACACAAGTTGGCAATTCTGTATAATAAAATTAATCAACAATGTGAAATTGAATGTAAGCTTCAATTTAATATACGAAAACAGATAAAATGGTCGTTTTGCGTTTCCCCTTTATCAACAAAACAGGATGAATGAAATACTACAGATGAATGAGATAATGTGGTAGTGGCATTATCAACATTTGTCTGTAGTGTTTCATTCATCCTGTTTTGGTGATAAATGGGAAACCCGAAACATCCATTTTATCTTTTTTCGTATATTAAATTGAAGCTTACATTCAATTTCACATTGTTATTTATTTCTTCGAGCTGCTTCGAGCAGCAACATTTACATTATAATTATAATAAAATTATGGAAACACAAAATGTTAATTCGTATGCTATGTTCCTTCTTTATTCATTTTGTTCATGGCCTTCCTCACACAGGCTGCAATGTGTCTTCTTTTCCTGTTCATTCTTTCATTCTTTTCATTCCTCCTTTGCGTGACGACTTCTGGTGCATCGGGAGCACAAATACCCGAGGACATTTTGTAGTAGACTAGAGTGGAATCCAATTCCAGGACAGCCATGGTAATTCTGTAACAAATAAATGAAGATCAATAAGAGCCATTTAAGGCCATGTTAGTTAATATAAGGGCATGGTGTGCAGCTTTGTGGTCTTGTGGCATGACACTTGCCTTCAGATCAGAATATTTGAGACAAATTATAGCTGTAGTATCAAAGCTAATGTTTTATAATTTTTGCATGCTAATGGTAGTTGAATAAAACTAATCTATGTACATGCTCATTTTTAATACATTTTTTTTCCAATTTTGAAAAGTAGAAAAAAATCTCTAGGATTGAGTGAACTAATGCCTTGTGCCTGGGTGTTTGTGGATTGTAGAAATTGAATTTATAATCAAAAATATGAAATCTTCCTTAAATTTGTATTATTTATTAAGAAGAATTATGATAACAAAAGCTCAGATTTCTGGTCATGTTAACCTCAAAATCATTTTTCATCATCGGGTGCCTCTCAAAATAATAGTTGTTTGATCGTATGGGTCAAATTTGTTTTTGAATAGTTATGGTGTTGTGCTCTAACCCTGGAACTGAAAATCGTACCAAATATTATTATTAAATAAAGAAAGAAAAAAAAACACACCAGAGGTCTCCTATTCATATGAAAAATCATAATATATTACCATAGACCAAATACTTGTACTGACAGTCAAAACTTGGAAATAGTATAGTGTTTTATAAATTTAATTAAAAAACAACAACTTCAAAATCAAAGGTACACGATGAAAGCTAAACACTATCGATACGCTGTTATTTGAAGACTGGAAACAAATGTTTTATTATATTCTGAAGAACGCAAACAAATTACGTTTTTATCTTTTTAAGGTTTTCCGGCGCTTGCAACACATTGAGGTCATATCAGCGCCAGTAAAAAGGAAGAAAATGGGATAGTAATTACAATTAAAGCACCCAAGAAAATGTAAGACAAAGGAGAATTGGTGCAAATAGGAAACAGCAGATGTAGATTCCAAGAGCACACTATCAAAGTACTTAGTTTGAGATCACCTAAAAGTCTCATCCAGACACAAGCACAGGTCCCCATTAAGGGGAATACACTCAAATGTATGCAAATCATATATAATATTATGTAAATAAAACATAATACAGTGCATAACAGAGAGATGATTTATAGGGGAAAAAAAATCATCTCCCGAAACTAACTATTCGTTTGACTGTTCCCCTCCCAGCTAGGGTATCCGGCCAGGGCCAAGACAAAACCAAGTAATCTCATTTCAAGACAAAGACAGACAGCATGTTGGAAAACAGATATAGGGGGATAGAAGACACAGCTAGTGCCTCCCTGCCCACTATGGGAGGACAGGAACCCATGCCAACCCAAATGGATTAGAATTTGCTCATTTAATATGTGGTCTTTATTAAGCACAATATCTCTTATTGACAAAACAAATAACTTCACATCTATTGGACTGGTAGGGTTAAAAAAAAAAATCTGGTGTGTTTGAAACAGTGCTAGACAAAAGCAGAAAGAAAAATACAAGAAAAAAAAAATCTCCAAAACAGGCAGGCTGATATTTTGGCACTAATTACACACTTTTTCACATCTTTAGCTTACAGAAGTTTCTGTTCCCCTAATTTGTCACTAGGGTTTTAAAAAATGAAGAAGGACAAGACAGAATAAAATGCAGAACTGAGCATATATATATTTTTCCTTCTTAAAGAATTGATATGTCAACAAAATATATAAAAGTTAGGTGTACATACTCGGTGACAGGCTGCATATCGATGGTGATGTGTTTAAAAAATGTGTGAATATCTTCCATGGTGAGTTGTTCTTCAGACAGGAGAGGGAGCACGGCTTGCGGCTTGGTGTGCCGACTCGTCCGACCAGAGATGAAGGGACGATCTAACTCTTCACTAAAACATAATTGAGTGGTCCACCAGTTTTGAACTAATAAATTTAAAAAAATTAATCAATTATTTTACAAAATGATAAGATATAAAACATAATAATAAATCGTCTTCAAAAAACAAATCCAGAACAAGTAATAAAAAATAGAAAAAAAATAAATAGCCAAGGCAAAAAAGAAAGCTAAGAAAATTAAGATCATTCAAATAAAAGGCTATCTGCTCATGACAATTGATACTCCACTTGACTGTATTTTCTTTTCTTAATTTTATATTTTTATGCACAAAACCATCCTCCTACCGAACAATCATCTTTAGTATCTTCTTCATAATCAATTTTATCGACAAAAGGGAAAACCAAAACGTCCTAATCATTAATTTGTCTTAAGTAAATTAAATTGAAACTTCTCTTCAACTTTTCCATTGATCATAAATTTATAAGCATGACAAAAAACGACTAAAATGATATTATTAGTCAAAAAGTGGGTTAGTATGTAGTAGAAATTGCACATCAACTGAGGTACCGGAACTGTGATCGATCCTGGGTGAAGTCAAGATTTTTTTATGACCCTTCTGTCCACCCAGTAGTTATTGAGTAGCTGGGTCTGTTAGATCTGGTGAAAAGTACACTTTGCAATAGGCTAATGCTCTATCCAAATGGTAGCAATCAATTGCTATTGTCAATTTATTGCTTCAGAAATTGGGATAAACTCTGGCTCCATGGACCTAATGGCTCTAAAGGACTGAATTTTCAAATGAAGAAATTGCAGAAATGCCCAAGACTTAATTGAGGATAAGTCTTGAATATTAATTTTTCTTCAAGTAGATAAATAGATCCCGAGAAAACATCTGAAAAATCTGGTCAGTCATCTATATCGACAAGCTTAATCATCAAATGCTGGATAAGATACAATATGTGACCCACTACCACACAAAGGTATTACATCATGTCAGTTTATTTGCTGAAAATTGAATTTTTAGTAAAAAAATATAAGAATTGTGTTAAGTTAATTGATTTATCAAAAGACTTTAGTAGTCTTAACGTGCAGAAAGCTTATGTTTAACTCACTCAATCCTAGAGATTTTTGCTATATTTCAAAATTGGAAAAAATGTATTAAAAATGAGCATGTACATAGATAGTTTTATTCAACTACCATTAACATGTAAAAACTAAAAACATTAGCTTTGATACTACGCCTATAATTTGTCAAAGAAATATGTAATAAATAGGCATGGTGTAAAAGAAACCCGGGTAAACTACGGATTTAGTCGGTGTTAGGGTCGATTGAGTTAATATATCTGATCATTTTAATTGTAATTCCACTTTTTGACATCTGGTCCACCCCGACTTAATATTGAATTGAGTCATACGGACAAAATCATTGTGATAGATGTCACAACTCTAATTCACCCTCCATTCATTAACCTATTGAATCTTAGCACAAAAGTTGAATCTATCATTTACCCTCCAGTCATACACTTATTGAGGCCTATAACAGAAGTCACAACTCTAATTTACCCTCCAGTGATACACTTATAAAGTCTTAGCAAAAAAAGTCGTATCTCTCATTTATCCTCCAGATAATCTTATTAAATCTGAGCACATACAGCATGTCTCTTATTCGCCCTCCATTTACTCACTTATCAAGTCTCAACACAGAAGTCACATCTCGTCTTAACACAGAAGTCACATCTCGCATCAACCCTCCATTCATTCACTTATTGAGGCTCAGCACAGAAGTTAATATCTCTTATTTACCCTTCAGCCATTCACTAATCGAGGCTTAGAATAGAAGTCACATTTCTCATTCACCCTCCAGCATTCACTTATCAAGTCTCAGCACAAAATTTGCATCTCCCATTCACCCTCCAGCATTCATGTATTGAGGCTCAGGACAGATGTGACCCACCGAGTCAATCTGCAATTGTCTTAGCTTATCTTCTTAAACTTAACTAGGATAATATATCCTTTCAATGCCTAATACATGACATGACATTGAAACGATCTTAATAAATAACATTTGCTTTTGATTTTGACAAATATATCTTAATGATTAAAATTCTTGGTCAATTGACTTTTTAAATATGTCATTAGAACTAGCATTATCTTGAATAAAATAGATAACAAAATTCCAGATTAAAATAAAAATAAAGACATAATAATAAGGAAATTTAAATTTATTCAATATGAAGTTTAAGAAACAAAATATACTCTCCTCAATAGAAGCATTTATTTTAGCATAATTTTCATTGGCTGAACTTAAAATTCAATTTTAATTATTAGATTCACTCGACAAAATATCGTTTTAGGCAAAGGGTCAATATGTCTGTCTCTCTCTATTCTGATGTCCTCCTTTCCATTCTACCTATTTGTTTTGTTTTTTTATTCTGTATCATTGTTTCTATACATAGGAAAAATTAACACAGTTGGTAGTTTTGGTTGACCAATGGTGTGATGCGTACAGTGTCTCATCTTGTCACAAAAGTCAATCAATAATAAGGATGGTCAGTGGCTGGATGGATGCCAGTGACTGGAAAATTCTGGTCCTGATCTTGTGTCATTGAGTAAAACACTTGACAAACATTACCCCACTGGATGTAGGTGTGAATGAATACCTGACTATAAGCAGTGATGGATATTATAAGAGTGTTAGTACAAAAAGGACACCTAACAGGTGACTTGTACTGTGTAAAATGAAAATCTGGTTCCATGTTGGCTACTGAGAGAATAAATGAAACAATGTGAATCACATTGGGCATGGTAAATCAGTGAAAATAGCCATATAAATGGTCATATTCATTTTTTAAAAAAAAGAAATTTTGAACAATGATAATGATTTATTCCACGCTCAATAACAAATCTCATTGAATCAGGTACAATCAACAACGAGGTTAGATGGTGGTCTGCCAGTTATCAGAATTTCATAAAACTTAGTTCAAATTCAACAGCTAGGCAAATCGAGAAGGTGGTTCAAATTTTCTACGGGACAAAAAGTCAAAGGGAAATAACCCAGGGATGACCTTTGCTAAAATGAAAAAAAAATCCTGAAAATTTTTCTCTTAAAGTGTGGCTTTGTGGTAGGACGCGCTCACTTTCGGATCGGAAGGTCCTCCCGCTCTGCACATAGTTGAGTCATTGGAAAAGGCTCTTTACTCACATTCTCTCACCGTACTGAAGTGTAAAATGAGTACCTGGCCGTTTACAGCGTTGTCTTTGTTGGAAAAAAAAAAAAGTAATATTGCAAAACAGGGGTCACGACCCATCCTAAAATGTTAATTGCTGGTGTTGGCCAGGTACCCTCTGTAAAGCGCCTTGAGCTCGTTTAGTGGATATTGGACTATATAAAAGCTCAATTAAATAAAAAAAACTTGCGCTTTGTCTCGTTCTATCATGATAAGTGTTGCTGTTGGTCAGGAACCCTTTGTAAGGTGCTTTGAGCATGTTTAGTGGCTATTGCGCTATATAAAAAGCTCAAAATATTAAGTGGAAAACTTTCTTTTCGTCAAATGCTATCAACCTTAAATCATAGTATAACCCAATTAACTTTTTTATTTAGAAATCATATACATCCTCTTGCTGCCTTACCCTCTGTTAAATCTTGGTACACGACAAATGCGCGCTCTGCTGCCTCTTGCCAGCATGGATACTGAAGTAAGAAATCTTGCAACTGTCAAAAACACAAAATCAAACAATAAAACAAGATATATCAAAGGAATAAGAAATTATCTGTCAAAAAATGTTGATTTATCATATTATGCCAAATTTATACAATAAATTTTTATTCTCAGGAATATTTCAATTTTTACATATTTTTTTTTTGACTATCCTCTTGAATTAATTAGGCAAGTCATCTTTAAATATCATCTCCTATGCATTTCATAAAGGAATTGATAATCCATCAAACAAAATATCAGATGTCTACAGGAATCACCATTATTATCTAAAAAAAAAAAAAAAAACAAACTAGAGGTTAACAATCTTGCCAAAGGAAAAAGAACAAGGAGCATGAAGTGGGGCTCGAACTGATGACCTTCCAAATCATAGTGTGATGCCTTAACCATTTGGCTACCCTTACCCCCGTTCCCTCCTCAGAATCAGCTATCTATTTAAAAAATCCACCTGAAATGACTGTGAGATAATGATGATGTTGATAATGGTGCTAATAATAATGATGAGGTGGTGATGATGATTATTTATATAACTGAACATACCAATGCATGCTTCTTTAAACTTTTATCTGATGATGATGAGTATGTTGGGTTTTTATCTGTCATGTTCTTTCTTCTTCCTGCAATGAAAAAAAAAGTGTAATGTTTTGCACACATTAAAATTTCAATCTATCCAAAAAAAAAAAAATAATAATAAAAACTGGGAACAATTTTGGAAGCATAAAGATGGTAAGAAACCCCCAAAAATTTCTCCCTACTAAAACTCAAAATTGCAGGATTTTTTTTCGGTTTGTTTTTAAGGGTTTTACAGCCCTAGCAATACATTTAGATAATTTCGGCGCCAGTAAATAGGCGGTAAATTAGACAATTTAAAAAATTCTAAAATTCCACTTAAAGCACCCAAGAAAAATAGGAAAAAGTGGGAATTGGTTCAAATAGGAAAAAAAAAATTGATTCCAAGAGCGTACCATCAGTGTTCTTAGTTTGAGATCAACTGAAAGTCTCATCCAGACACCAGCACAGGATCCCAATGCTTACAAGATATTGTTCAAAACAATAAAAATAACTAACAGTAGTAAATAAATAATAGAGAGATGATAATACAAGAAAAAAATATCTCTCACACAACATTTGACTGTGTCCCTCTCAGCCAAGGACTCTGGCAAGAAGGGCCAGGGAAACCAAGTAATCTCATTCCAAGACAAAGACAGAAAGCAACTAAAAAAAAAAAATCCCCAAAAAAACAGATATAGTGGGATAGAGAAAACAGCAAGTAACATCTTGCCCACCAAGGGAAGTCAAAAGATCACATCCAGAATTGCAAGAAATGATACAATACACAATTTCAAGTCATAAATTTATTTTAACTTGCTGTAGCTCAATATTATTTCAAAAGCTTAAGCAGAAATTTGAAAATAAATGTTTATTAGAATATTTAACAATGATTATTCTTTGACTCACAACCATTGACCGGCTGTTATGTGATAACTCAATTCTGACTGACTTTAGCACTTTTGAAAAGGAAATGTTGTATGTTCATATACATTTAATGATTTTGAACTTGTCTTCAAAATTTATTTTGTTTTGAAAGATAAATAGATTTAATTCATGTCAAACACCCTTTATAAAAGAGTATTTTGGTATCAAATTGATTACAATTTTATTATTGACACTTCCATTAAAGTAAACACATTCATAAAAAATAAAGAGCAAAAGAAAGTTTCATATTGAAATAAAATTTTCCCAGTTGGTCTGTTCAAGAAAATAAATTTAAACAGACAACGCAAACGACATCAACTGACCATTGCTAGACTGAAAAGTGGTGAATCTGATTGATGAAATCAGGGTTAACCTACGATCAAACTCATCACCACTACTCCCTCAAGTAACTGCTTATTTCACCAATTACTCTGTGACTGTGCAGCAGTCCTCCATACACAGCTAAAGAAATCCTTTAGAGATCCACTTTTATGGTGGGGTCAAAGGGTAGTGAAATAATTGACAGTAAAAATAGAGTCCGCCTTCATTTTGTTTTTCAAATTACAATTTCACAGACACATACACCTTTCAAAATACACGCTGCGATCATTTCATTATTTGGTATTTTTCCATGTTTCTAAGATTTTTTTTTGTAAATTCTATTATATTGTTTTTAGTTTCTATCACTCATTCCATAAATGACAGAGGAAAAGAAAGAGTGAAGGCGTGTGTCTGTTTTTGATGATTGAATTGATAATTTGTTGTGGTGTCCTTCTGTCAGTCTGTTGTTTTTTTGTTTTTATGTACTTAGGGAGTTTTATGAAGTGGTGGTGGTGGTTGTAGTTGTAGTAGTAGTGATGATAATAATGTGGTGGTGGTTGTAGTAGTAGAAGTGGCAGTAATGATGATGTGGTGATGGTGGGTTTAGTAGAAGTGGTAGTGATGAAGATGTGGTGGTCATAGTAGTAGTGGTAGCAGTAGTGATGATGTGGTGGTGTTGTAGCAGTAGTTGTAATGATGATGAGGAGGTGGTAGTAGTTGTAGTCGATGTGGTCATGATGATGATGATTTGGTTGTGGTTGTAGTAGAAGTTATGATGATGATGTGGTAGTGGTGGTTGTTACTGCAGTGGTAGTGATGATGATGTGGTGGTTGTAGTAGTAGTAGTAGTAGTAGTACTGATGATGAGGTGGTGATGGTGCTTGTAGTAGTGGTGGCATGATGACAATGTGGTGGTGGTGGTTATAGTTGTGGAAAAGGCTATTCGGACCCGAGTCTGAATTTCTTCCTGTGGCAATTCAGATTCGAGTCTAAACTAAATAGAACTCCATGGCTACCCAGGGTCGAGTCTGAATAGTCTCAGATGGCTCTTCGATTCGGAATACTGCAATGCAATGCTCCCGAATCGAATGATGAACTTATCATTAGTGTCCGTTTGCAGATATAGAAACCGTATTGGTCCTCCTAAACACACACACACTCAGTCATTAAAAACAGAATAATCACAAACACAAACACCCCCCCCCCCCCCCCCCCACCCCCCCATTCCCAACAACCATTTCCACAACACAAGAGCCGGCGACTTTTTCCCTTTGATCTTGTATCACCATGTTCTCCCCTGCGTCCAGCGCCTCGGTGGTTTGTGGGTTACCCCCCAATCCCATTAGCAGTTGATAATTTATTTATCTCCGTATTCAACCAGTGCTTATTTTATTAATAGGCACCTAGTCCAGTATTATCTAATAATAATTAGTATTAGACAGTACTCTGCCCCTACCCCAGTGGCGGGGCTCTATTGCATGGTTTGCTGCCAAGAATCGCCTCTAAAACAGCATATTTTTTTTAATTAAAAAAGAATAAAGGTACTGCCTTTTGTCAAAGCCCGACCCATTTTAAATAAAACGCTCAATGCCTAGTCATATTATTCTCCTTTCCCGCACTTTTTCGCAGCGCAAATGGCAAAATATATAATGTAGATATATGTCATGCATGGATCTTTTGCAATATGCTCATAGTAAATCAAATAAATCTTCCAATCATTACACAAAGACACTCCGTTTTCTATGCGAGGGCAAATTGATTGTTAACGCTAACAATAGCGACTACAATTGTAATCTCCCAAAGACCACGAATATTTAGATCTATGTTTTGTTTTTGTTTTTTAAGGCGCTTGCAACACATTTAGAGGTCATATCAGCGCCAGTAAAAAGGGAGAAATTAGATAGTAAAAAGTTCTAGAATTACAAATAAAAAGTACCCAAGAAAAAGTAAGACACAGGGGAATAAAAGATCACCGCTTTTAAAGGAAGTAATCTTCGGGAGTTCTAAAACGTGACTTGCTCGCTCACTTGCCCTCCTACCAACTGACAACTGAGAATCAAGAATGAGCAGCTTCCCCCCACCCTGAACGCTTCACCCAGCTTCCACTTCCGACATTTCCTGTGATTGCGCAGGCGTGTTGTGGCTGGAGTCCGAATTGCCACTTTGAAGTTGTAGTGCTAGTGGTGATGATGTGGTAGCGGTTGTAGTAGTAGTGGTAGTGATGATGTGGTGGTGGTGCTGATGGTTGTAGTAGTAGTGGTAGTGATGATAATGTGGTGGTTGTAGTTGTAGTAATAGTGACAATGATGATGTGGTGTAAAAAGAATTATTTTTGCTTGAGATAGGCTTTTGACTTGGGCAATAAAATAACGCTACTATAGGCTATAGGGTGGTTTTTCTGTGACGAAAACTGATCCTACTACCAGTGAGTAGGGAGTTTAATAGAAATTCTAAATGTACCTCACACACTTGAAACCAATGTCATATGAAAGAGCTGGCAACACAGATTACAAAACAGTTTGAATTTTGTTTCTATCTTGATTAGAAATGTAGTTACGGCAGTTCAAAGTCTGAAATTTCAGACCGATTTTTACCCCAAAATTACCATTGCAAACTTGTGACCGAAAACGCGTGATGTTAATAAAAAATGGTTAAAACAGTCAATATGGAGTTCTTATCATATATTGTATACCAAAATGTTCGTCTTATCGAGGACAATGCATTTACATTAATAAAGAGGAAGATAAACATTTCAAATTAACACATTATTACATAATATGACGCAAATGTTACATAATCAAAAACTCGGCTAGACGTAAGAAAGAATTTGCTCTATCACTTTTGGATTTATCCCCAATATCTCACTGAAACAATTGCAAATAATTACCCTCTTTTAATTAATACATAGAGAATAAAAAAAGGTTTGAGAGTATTTAAATGAAAAGATATAAACATGTTGTGTATCTATGGCAATTTAATTGCATATAAATCAAATAAAATGGTAGATTGAAAAAGTTCAAATAAATTGATACAGATTCCCTATTATAATTAGAAGGAAAGTTCTGGCTTTTAATACTTTAAAAAATTCTGCTGAACCACTTTGGGTTTATTGCTATTACATCATTTGAACTGACAATTAATATAATTTTATCCCCCCCCCCCCCCCTTCTCTCTCAATGTATGGGGGTGTCAAAACTGACAGAACTTCTTACCATAATAATTATTAAGGCTAAGGCCTTTAAAATATGGATACACATGATAAACATATCTAAACATATGGGAAAGAAACTTGATGACTTGATGGCAGAGTAAAATAAAATTAAATTAAAGCAATTGGTATTTTTAAAATATCGATATTATTAATATCGAATTTCACAAAGAGAAGAAATATACAAACTTTTAAAACAAAAACTTTAAAATGCCTATAAATAAAGTTGGAAAGTATGTATTCAAAATAAAAACATAGGAAATAATAGTACTGAAAATATTATGGACTAAATTTAACATAATACATAACTAAATTTAAAATATCGATATGGATATCGATATCGCCCGGCAGCCATGATGAGAAGATAATGTAAACAAGGCATTTCGGCGCAGAGTTAAAAGGTGTCTGCGCATCGATATAGAGCCCTGAAATTTGGCATGAATAAAGTTTAGATGTTATTCTAAAAACAAGCGTTTAAATTTTAAAAACACACGCGGTAAATAAAAAAATAAATGCATTTGAAAATTGCCAAATTTTAACTTCATATAACTTCTGGAAATATTAATGGGATTTTTCTTTAATTGGCACCATTTAAAAGGAAATTGAAAGACGAAAATAATGATACCAAAATATCTGCGATATTCCTCTTTATAACGAAGTTATGCATCTTTAATTGAACCCCCTAAAACGCGAACGGCAATTTCCAGTCACAACTTTCCTATGGGCGAGTTGGGTCAAAATTTGACTGCCACTGCTGCTGCTCACTAAACTGCCTACAGTGAGATTCAAATTCAAGAGATGACAACCAGGGTCTCTGAAACTGAAAGAGCAGTTGTGCAGTAAAAAGATAGGTTTCTCGAATCGGATTCTTGGGAGGCTTTCCGAAAGCTCCTCGTGCTAAGGGAAATAACCCAAATATTCCCTGAACTAATCCTATCTACTACGAACAAATTTACATTTTATTTTAAAAAACGTTCTTGGGGTATCCATGGTAACAAAAAAAAATCACTTAAATAACCTCTTTCGACACGTTTTGTCAGCCTTGTTTTAAAAAATAATAATTCTTTTCCCACTTTTTGTTGGGTTTTTTACCCAGGTGAACTGTGTATGGGCTTCTCGGTTTTTACACCTCCTCACACGACACCTCCTTCGACTGAATTTAGGATGTAATGGTCCGTGTTTCGGTTAGTTTCTTTGATTCAAGTTTTCTACTTTCAATGGAGGAAATTTTAGTGAGCCTGAGCTACTTCCTTTCATTTTCCTTTTTTTTTTTTTTTTTTTTTTTTTTTTTTTTGAAATACAAAATATTATGGTCCAATAAATGTAATGCAATTATTATATTGTTTAATTCACCTCTTTTCTCGATTTTTGACTGATATCATAGAACATTCTTTTACATCAATAAGCCTCTTTTAAGTTAAATACTCTTGAGCTGCCCATAAAACCACTCTTCAACCACACCAATGAAATACGAATCGGGAAATACTTGAAAAGATTGAACCTATTTTAATCTTAGCTTCGCGGATTTCTTCCGTTGGAAAAGCCAAGTATCAAAATAGATTGTAAACAATGTCTATGACAACAGGGTACGTAAAGTACTATATTTAGACTTATACCAGTGGTTAACATTGCTGGGTGGTTGTGCAACTGTCGGTCTGATTTAAAAATTTAAGCTGCAGTGAAATACGCTCATTTCGTTAACCAAAAACGCCAAGACCAGTGAATTACTTATTTTGTTAATAGTCAGCCGGCTGATCTCTTCCTCTCAAATCTAAAGTAAAGCTGCTGAATTGTTACACCTCAAATAACGGCACATTTGGATTTAAGTGGATTTTTCAATTATTCAATAACAAGCTGAGTCGAGACGTAGAGTCTGACTTGTGTGTGTATGATAATATGGCTATAGCAGCCCAAAGTCTTTCTCATCTTCACATCGGTTTAATATTTCACGAGGACGACACATCCAGCGACGATGGTGACACTGATACATACCTTAGTCATAATGCGCCTCTTCCCGAGGAGTTAAATCTAGGACTGATCTTTCCAAATTCACCGTGTTTTGATCTATCAAGAACGCCTCTGTGTCGAGACAATGACGAAAATTCTTATTCCAGAAATGAGACAGGTATTGAACATCAAATCGAGTGCAAATCAGTATCCAAACTTGATATTTCACATGAGACAAATAAATCAGACGAATCGACTAATATTGACATTATGACGAAAGAGACTGTAAATGACGAATCTTCTATAATTGAAGTAATAATGGAAATCACCAAAGTGAGCACATCTCTTGAGAATTATACCTGTGTGAGAAACAATAACAATGATAATGATACCACTGTTGTAAAAGATAATATGGATGATCAGGGGGAATCTGTGACAATTTCTTCTAATTCTATAAACGTTTCTTTTGGCAAACAAACGAGGCGCGTCAGTAAAAGAGAACGACAGGCAAGGCGGGACAGGGACAGAGAAAAATTAAGAATTATCGATCCTTCAGAAATTGGATTTACTTTCGTTTGCACCAGAAGTCTACTGATAATCACCGATGAAACGAGTATCCACGATACGAACAGCGAAGAAATGGAAACCGTTTCATGCTCAGCACCTGACTCAACCACAGCAGTCTCTGATATAGTGTCAGATGATGCTTCCACTTTCATCGCGGATGATAAACAAGAACTTCAGTCAGAATCAAATAAGTCAGATGCACTACAACTTCAGGATGACGAGTCGTTCTTTGCTGAAATAGGTATTGATATAAACGACAGTGGGTCATTTGAATGGAATGATTATTTGGATTGGGATGGTCTGACATTCAGTCCACCAAAATTGAAATGTGATTCTTCTTCTACAAAATTAAAATCTAATAACACCAAAGACGATAAGAAAGCAAAGAATAATACGAGTGTAGCAATCATTAACACTTCTTTCGAACTCAATAATAGTACGCCCAATTACAGAATGTCGACAAATGAACAAACCCGCCTTTTTAATTTGGAGTGTACTTCCTCTCAACGTATGTATCTCCGAAAAGATAAACATCGTAAAAAAGAGAAATTACACAAAGCTGTGAAAACTCCCCATTGCACAGACCTAAACATGATCACCAATCCAGGAGGAAAAAGAATCTACATGCATCATCGCGTCCTTCAAAAGGCAAACATCGACATCGATTTTAGATTTTTTGGTCGAAAGTATAATATACCACCTATGCCAAAATCAGGCGTTGACTTAACCGTCGCCAAAGCTATTAGAGTAAAAGCTGTTCCTTCTAGAAAACCACCACCAGCTCAAAATCTTCGCCACGTTCTCCATGAGACCAATGTACCACAAACCTTTGAAAACGATTTGACAAGTTTTCTACTGAGCATTCAAAATCGTGATCTTACTCCAGAGGATTACGAGATGCTTCTCAGATTGGACGACACCGTGAAGGCCAAAACGGTTTCCAAGGATGTGTTAGCCACTCTGAAAGCTGAACCCGTTGGAGAAGACATAGCTGATATTCTAAATTGTGTGATTTGTATGGAGCCATATTTGATCGGACAAACTAGAAAGTTTTTACCTTGTGATCACGATTTTCATTCAGACTGTATTGATTCATGGTTGGCCAACAATAGTCAGAACTGTCCGCTTGACGGATTACCTATTACTGATTCATAGCATCAACAATGTTTGTTTGTTTATTTATTACCACATTATTTTATTCCTTCATTTCTATAACCTCATATACTTTCTAAGACATATTTCTACCCTCTACGACTTGCTCTTTCTTAATTCTACCTTGTCTGTCTCCCAAAGGTTTTACAAGCCTGAATATTTACCTTTCTACTCAACTACTGTACCTTTTCTGGGAATTTTTCATACCGGTTTATGTGAAAGCAATGTAGATATTATAATTACGACTTACAGCAAATGCCTTTTAAGCTTGGGTTTAACCATGTTATTTGTAAATCTGTATATATTCATAATATTAGTATGTGAATACGTAATGAGTTGATATGTCATTAAGTACACAATTGAACTTTCACAGCACATTTTCTGTCCTGAACGAAGAATGTTGTAATTGTACTGTAGGCGTCCATGAATGATATGTGACCCATCTCTTCAGACTGGTATTATGTATGAGTGAAGCTGATGCTAAATTGTGACTTTTAAGTTGAAATGAAGAATAATTACATGCCATTTTGTGTTTAAGCATTTTATGGTTTTATGAAACTTACATAATTAGGTCAGCCGAGTAAAACCATAAATTGAACCTTAGTTTCATTTTATTTTATTTTTGACCAGATCTTCAAATTTCAGCACCAACATCATTCCAAAATAATACGGTTTTGAGAATGTGTTTCACACAATCTTTGACAGAGCATCATTATTATTAGTAAAGTTTTTGTTGACACTTTGAAAGTGATCTTAATAAGTCAGAATTCGTGATAGCAAAGAAGGCTTTTTTGACACAGATCTAACATAATATAATATTATACTCATACTCATAATAAATAAATGGACTAATTTATGCGGCAACTTATTACAGCTGTTAAGCTTTAGTAGTACTGTTATACAATTCTCGGTCATTAGTATTTCAAATTCATTTTTGTTTTATGACTTAAACGATTGTGATTGATTTGGACGTTTTAAAGATTGCATTTGGACATGATGACTATGCATGTGTAAGAAAATTTCAATTTGCGTTTGTGTAAATGGTGAAATATTTGTGAAAGCTGTTAATGGTATGGAGTAAAATACACATCTTACAAAATATGGTTCATAGGAAATACTAAGCTGCTCAAAGCGTAAACGTAATGTGCACAAATTAATATAACTTGAAAAGTTTCGGGCTCAAAACCCTAAAGGTAAACACTTCACACACGTTAATCCAGCAAGATGTGAGGAAAATATCACCGTTTATCGTTCTTACTCGGCTGAGGATTGTTTTTTTGAGTCTGAATTGTAATTATTATTTATTTGTTTTTTTTTTTGTTGTTGGTAAATTCTGTAAAACCAATGGATCATGACGCATTATCAGATAGAGACACTTTCAGATTTCAATAACAGGTTCTATAATATAGAATCAAATTTAAGAATGATCCATTAACCCTTATAAAGATATGAATGACAATTGTATGGAAATGTTGAATACAGTTTTTGGATTATCAATAATAAATTGTTTCTTCAAAGAAGAGCTGAATCTATGAATCTAATTTGTGATCATGTGTTATTCATTAAAACTTACTGTGCCTTCTATATCCCTATATATCTGTTTTCCAACTAGCTTTTTGTCATTGACTTGCAAGAGATTTCTTGGTTCTGTCCTTTCCCTTACTGGCGTCCATTGGCTGAGATGAAAACGGTCAAATATATGGTTAAAGTTTTGGGAGATGACATTTTTTCCTTGGAAATCATCCCTCTGTTATGTATTGTTATATTTGTTGTTTTGAATGGATAATGTAAGCATGTGAGTCTTTTCCTCTTTGTGGAATCCTGTGCTTGTGGCAGGATGAGACTTTTAGGGGATCTCAAACTATGAACAATGGCAGCCTGCTCTTGGAATCATCCATTCCCTATTTAGGATCACTCACCTTTGTCTTACTTATCTTGTGTGCTTTTGTAATTCTATTAAAACAAAATAATATCCCATTTCCTTCCTTTTTACTGGGACTTAAATGTGTCTCAAGCGCCGTCAAACCCTTTAAAACTGCAGTAGTAGATAAATGCCCGAATAGATATATTAAAAAAATGTAGGTACTACTACATGCAATATTATATCGATCCTTACAAGCTTTATTTATCTCACTACCCCTCTCCTCTTCAATACATGTTATGTTTTTTTGGCTTCATTTATGTAGTAGAACCATTACGATAATATTGTGTGGCTTTGTGGTTTGACACAAAGTTGAGTCATGGGAAAAGTTATTTAATCACATTCTCTCACTGTACTCAGGTGTAAAATGATTATAAAAAAAGTGTGTTATATCGCCTTGCAGGCGTCGTGTCTCATCGTGTACGTTAAGATTTGCTATTGACGGACCCCTAGTAGAGCTTAGTTGATATCGCGTTATATAAATGTGGAAGTTTGAAAAATAAAATTATCACTGCACTGCGTATAACTTGGAATAACTTTTTCAAGAACAGGATGGAGTAATGTCTGTAAAATGCGTCGCCGGAGAGTAACGCCGAGGCCATAATGTTTCTATTATTGCCACCCATATGGTCACTATGCACCGCAACATTGCTTGGCACAGTTACAATGCAAGGCAATATTCTTCCACTTGACCACCAACACCAGATGACTTGAGCCAATTAATATCACAAGTTTCAAAAGTATACTTAGTCATATTTTAGAGCTATATCATCTATAGATGGAACGAAATTGACGTCACTCAGCTCTCTGATGTTGCTTTTAGCCAGTCTTTTTTATGAGTAGCTCTCACGAACTTGTATCAATCAGACTATAAACGAGTTGAGGTTACACATTGTTTTGTATGCTAATCAAAGCGAACACAACAGGCAATTCCCCGAGAGAGAGAGAGAGAGAGAGAGAGAGAGAGAGAGAGAGAGAGAGAGAGAGAGAGAGAGAGAGAGAGAGAGAGAGAGAGAGAGAGAGAGAGAGAGAGAGAGAGAGAGAGATGGCATGCTTAGACATATTATTCAGTGATGCCAAAACTCCGGTTTCACCGGAAAAGACTCCGGTCTGGAGCAAAAAATTCCGGGTTACGGGCAACCTCCGTCAATCATCGCTGCCACTACTACTACAACCACCATCACCATATCATCAATACCACAACTACTACAACCACCACCACTACATCATCATCACTACCACTAGTACTACAACCACCAAAAGCACATCATTATCACTACCACTACACCACCACCATATCATCATCACTAGGACTTCTACTACAACCATCACTACCACCACTATTACAACCACCACCACCACCATATCATCACTACCACTACTACTGCAACCACTACCACCACATCATCATCACTACCTCTACTACTACAACCACCAACACCACATCATTATCACGGTAGACGGGCCGGGTCCACATAAAAACGGAGGACGGGCCCCTCCCATTTTTTCCGGTGTTTCTTTTTACAAAACCCGACAAAGTTATGGGAAGTAGGCAGTAGTGCGGAGTGAACCTGGGACTGAGGGAAGTGTACACCATTGGGGAGTGAACCTGGGACTGGGTTTCGGCGGGTTTCGTAAAAAAGCAATTACTTTTTTACGAAACCCGACAATATCCGACAAAGTTATGGGAAGTAGACAACAGTGGGGAGTGAACATGAGACTCAGGGAAGTGGTCACCAGTGGGGAGTGAACCTGACTCCCATTGAGCCACCTCTAAACGTTTTATTTATTGCTGGGGGTTAGTTGCCACATGGCATTGGCGCATATTAAAATAAGGTCTAGCAAGTGTTCTTGTGTATCTGTTGCGCAGTCTTTGAGATTGCGATTATGAATAGGCATCACATGTTTGCCTCCCTCTCCTTACCAGCCATTTTCAGGATTTTCCACAAAACTTCACACCCAACTAACACAAAATGACTGACTGACTGACTGAATGATTTAAGGCCTTTCACTTCATAATCATCCGATCGGGACGCCTCGGCTGCCTCTCATTTTTTAGAACTCAAACACAATAGCAGTAAAATTCTTGCGATACATAATTTCTGTAGCAAAACATGTCCTACTAGATCTACACACTGTTCATTTTCTTTAAATTTTATGATGTACAAAAGAAATTCGACACCTATAGGGGTAGGACATGTTATATCTAAATAGATAGTTCGAAGATGACGTCACAAAGGTCTTTGTTATTGATTTTTGCCATCCGCGTTTATGAGTAATGCTCACTGAACTGTATTAATCCGACTATAAACGTTCATGGATACACACATTTTTGTGTGTTGGTCCGTTATACTTCCGGATGGCAATGTTATGAGCTTCTTAGCCAAGCGCATACTGTCTATTGGCTTTCTTTTCTTCGTTGGTGATAGATATGATGTGGCATTCAAGACATTGAACTTCATTAGGTAGTTCTGTTTTCATTCTTCTAGCGACTTCAAATCAGTTTTGTGACATCCAATATTATGTCCTTTGTTCTTTATGGTTCTGTATAAGATTGTTGTCGTTTTTAAAAAGGTATACATTGACTGAAGTTTGCTTTGAAGGCCGGTTATGTAAATCAGAAACAGCGTGGGTCCGAGATCAGAGCCTCGGGCACGCGATTTGTTACTCTATCAATGCTTATTCTCGCTCACCGACAAGTTCCAGAGTTCGGTAGTTTAGAAAGGAGGGTAGCGATTTAATAGGCTTCAACAGTCGTGACGTCACTTCCCTTGTAATTATGCATAGTAACTTAGTAACTGGTTCTAAACTATCGGAACAATGGCGGACGCCCTTTTGAAATACTTCTCCGACGAACATAAAAGTGTATCCAGAGGAGAAAAAAAGTATAAATCTGATCATGTTTTGACTTTTTCAAATTCTGATAAAATGACATGCGAAAAAGTTATAGCCAACATGAAGAATAAAAAGTACCGATTTTCTTTGTTTAGAACCAAACTGCTGGTTGCTGGGCGGACGTGACATCAGACTATTGAATCCAATTGTTTCTGAGTTTATTTCGACCAATTCTCGTTTTGCCACTATAGTCGTTGGTGTTTCACAATGTTAAACTCTGTCTTTTCCTGTTTCTTTGTTTATGATGTCATAATTTCTCCAATGCTCTTGTGAGTTTGATGATTTAGCTTTTGACCAACGTCTTTGTTTCTTCGCGAAAAATCTTTTGAATTTGGTATCTATCCGTGACTGATTGTCTAGTTGAGGAAGTTTTTGTTGATACGTGTTTATTTATCATTTCTTTTAATAATAATAATAATAATAATAATAATAATAATAATAATAATAATAATAATAATAATAATAATAATAATAATAATAATAATAATAATAATAATAATAATAATAATAATAAAAATGATAATAAATGGCATTTTATATAGGGCTTCACCCCGTTGTCACACGCTCTAAACGCTTTACAGTGATATAAAACAAAACATATGACGGTAAGACAAATGTTGATGGAAAAGTCATACGAAATCAATTTAACAAGAAAACATGTTAATAATATAGCAATTTACGACGTAAAAAGATAAAACTTTAAGCGAGATTTGGAAGTTGTCAACGAAACCGAACATCTCACATGTGATGGGTGAGAGTTCCAAAAAAAAAAAAAAAAAAAAGGGGGGGGGGGATTGAAAAGATTGCTCACCTAATTTAGGCAAGGTCTGATGTTTGACAAGGATGATTGGTCATTGTTTGACCTCAAGTTTCTATTAGGATACAGATGTTTAGAAGGTCTTTAATATAGGAGGAATTGTTAGTGCTCAAGGATTTGTAGACAACAGTACAAATCTTGGAGGCATCTCTTTTCTCCACAAGAAGCCAATGTAACTCACGTAGAAGGAGAGTTACCGACGGGTATTAATTTGTGATTGTTTTCTACAATGAGTCTAGCTGTGTTATTTTGAGTAACCTGAAGTTTACACATTTTGTTTTTAGCTATATTCGCCCAAACGGAGTTACAATAGTCCATTTTGGATAAAAATAAGGGAATTAATCAAAAGTTCTGCTATATGCTTTGGTATTAAATGGCGAATTTTGCTTATTGTTTCATTTCTATAAATTCGAGCCCGTCTCTATCAATCCATATGTCTGAAAACATGCAAAGATATATGCATATGGCCCGTTTTCATGGTGGAGAAGCAAATGTTTACTGATTTTTTCCCCTATGGTTGATATTGACGCAGATGGGATGCATCAGAAAACAATAGCACAGATTAAAAGGCATCTTAATTTAATGCTTAGTTTGTTAGCTTTGGTGATGTAATGAAGGTCGATTACTATTGGACCTAAATGAATGACCCTTTCATTGAACTTGGTTAAAACCAAACGCAAATATCTATAACAGTTTTAGAATAATAAGTCTTTGAAACCGGGGACAGACTTTATTGACACCCTTTATTTTGGTCAGTACCAGGCTATTAGTTAACGAAACTATGCTGGACTCACTTCATTGACACAAGGAAAGATAGGGCAATGAAAAGATCGTTGGTTGAAAATATTTGTATGATTTGTATGACAGAGATAAGAAAAATATTAAAATATTGTTTAAAAGGACTTGAATGAGTTGTGTATCGTAGAAGCCTTTGTTTGTAAAAATCATAGAAGTGACAGTTGTAATAATAGTGTTCATCAATCGTTGAATGAGAGCGATCATTACAGATTTCTCCAATACGGGGGTTGGATCGGGTTGAATAAAAAAAGAGAAACACAAGAGTGAGGAAATCTCATAAAAATATATTTAATATCTAAAACTTGACTGGACTAACATAAATTATTTTTTAATTTCATATTTTACACAAACCTTGACAATTGTGCACTGCTAGATATTCGAAATTTTAAGAATCGTTTTGTATAGAAATCCAGCTAAAATTACTTTTTTTTTTGTTTAATCAGCAACAGCTAAGCTCATAGAGATAACAAAATACGTCCTGTTAAGCGTACTACACACAGTTTCCGACTAAGCCGTTTTAACAACTTTCAAGACCCTCCGCAGTTGTACACAACATAATGAGATTGCTTCGATATTTGACGTAACTGACAAGGTTTAAAATGATTCATGGGTTTCAAAAACTGATCACAAGAACTGTCTTTCATATAGATCTAGACTATATAGAAACTTCATTAGTTTTAAAATTGACTCCCCTTGTTGACATCTTGTATTTTTAATTTATTTCATTTTCATCATTTGTAAGGACTGATATATGGACAAAACGTTTATGTAAACATTTTTCCGCGGCCACAACAATACTGATATAGCCTTCCGTGACTGCATTATGTTATAAGAGACTAACACATAGAAAACAAGAAACAATGAATTAAATCATGCTTAAGTTTAAATATATGGTACGAAAAGTGCTCGACATGTAGTAATGGAGCGAATTATTTTTTAAATATTTACCAAAATGTTTGAGACAGTCTACATTAATGTTTCAGGCTTAATTAGCCATCGTCAGGACTGAGTTGGTTTGTTGAAGTATATATATATATATATATATATATATATATATATATATATATATATATATATATATATAGACATATATTTAGATTGATTCAATATTCACGATAACGTTAGAACATCTCTGTTGGACATGGAGATATATGCCAGTGTTACAATTATTTAATTTCTCAAATTTTAATCTTGCCATCTGGATTTGTATCGCGTTCAATTGCGTGTTTTTTTCTGATGAAGTTACCTGAAATATTTACAAAAGATTTCTATTTTTACGACAACACAAATGAAATTCTTCCCTGAAACGTTTACTCATATTGTAATATATGACAATGTTCATGCTCCCGTTGAGATTCTGAAAAAAACTTATAATATTCCATGTAAGATAATTGTGATAAACATGGTAGTCAATCCCATATCTTAAGATGAGAGAATACAAAATATACAGTATAATGGTAACCATATAACATGCAGTAAACACCGAAGACGTAACAATTATCATCCGAAGGAGAGTTAGTTCTTTACTGGAAATTTGATTTTCAAGCTCCTTCGGTTTTTCAGAGTTACTTTTCTTAGATTCATCACAGTTTGAAGAAGAATTTTTGATGTTTATTGCATGTCCCGTTTTGTGTCTAAATTTTTGAGACAGCGTCACCTTCCAGAAAAGAATCATATTGCATGTTATAACCAAAGCAATTGATCCAGATCTCAGAAAAACAGGACTAATGGCCTGATAAATGGCTATTATCACTCGATTAGACATCACGGGATCGAATTGCCAATGCTTTGTAAATGAAAAATTTGTCGATGGGTCCCTGACCCAAGAAGGTGTAATCGTAAAAATTGCAGGAGTATGAACAATGAAGACAAAGAGAAATATACAAATCATAACTATCATAGAACGCTTCGGAGTAAAGATAGATTTAGCCTTGAAAGGAAACGTGATGTTAATCACCCTCTCGAAGGTGAGGTAAGCAACGGCTAAACACGTAATTTGGAACAACATTAGAGTTGGTCTCCGTGTGAAGTAATTCTCAAAGTAATACACATCCCATCTCCACTTGGAATAATCCACAAAATAGCGTAAGAACGTTGGTATTGGCTCCAAAAACGCGAAAAAGTTAGAACAACCGTCGGAAATTGAAATGAATGCCAAAGTTACAATTGAACTGTGAGATAAAATCCCTTGTCTGTAGAACACGATGACATTAATGATGTTGGATACCACGCCAAATCCTCCCAAGATACCACAGATGATAGTTAAAGGGGCCTGAATATACACAAGTGTTCGATATCCGAAGGGACGTGCTAAGAAGAGGCTGCTAACATTTAGTGGCAATCCATACAAATTGTCACTTTCTCTCTCCCACATAGGCATTAAAGGCATTAAAGTCATTCTGAAACAAACAAACAAATAAAAAGACTTTACTTGTGAAGAAATTTTTCTTTTATTCAGTGGACTCTGGGATCATGCAATGCTCTAAAGCGGCTATGTGGTCTAGTGGCATGACACCTGCTTTCGAATCGGAAGATCCTGGATTCGAGCCTCGCTCGGCACATTGTTGGGTCCTTGGAAAAAGCTCTTTACTCACACTCTCCCACCGTACTCAGGTGTAAAATGAGTACCTGGTCCTTGACAGCGTTGCCTCTGTCGGGAAAAAATGTAATATCGCCTAAAAGGCGCCATGTCCCGTTCTAAATGTTTGGTGTTGCTAGTAGTAGTAGTAGTAGTAGTAGTAGTAGTAGTAGTAGTAGTAGTAGTAGTAGTAGTAGTATTAGTAGTAGTAGTAGTAGTAGTAGTAGTAGTAGTAGTAGTAGTAGTAGTAGTAGTAGTAGTAGTAGTAGTAGCAGTAGTAGCGTATGGCTACACCTCCAAATTTATTTTGTCAACCCAGCTTCTAAAGTCTTCCTTCGCCCTAAGGACGGTTTCGTAGCTACCTTCAAATTTAGTGACTGGGCAGTGGAGGACGATGTGATTGCTGGTCTCTGGGGCTGCTTTACATTTCTGGTAGGTATCACTGTTTCGAAGTTTCCATCTGCACATATTTGATGCAGTTTTGCCATGTCCCGTTAGGAGGCGATTTGAGGAAGTCCAGTATTTCCTGGCGTTATTGAATGCAGGCACTCTTTTGGTTGGATCTTTAATGATGTTTCCTCCTCTTGGTGTTTCCCTGTTCCACATTTCTCTACAGTTTTCCTCCACACTGAAGTCTGCCATTTTTGTCAGGTGGAAAGGTCTTCTCGATTTGAGTCTTGTTGTTGAAGGTGCCTGCTTTATTATTGATTTTATGGGAATGTTGTCTTTGTCTTCGTCAATCCTTGCAGGCATCCTTTGGTTAGCTTCTTGTTGTCTAAGACTTGGTGGTGCAATGCCGCTCAGTGTTGGGAGCCACTGAGTTGGAGTTGACCTGAGACATCCTGTTATAATTCTCATTGTTTCTCTTAGTCGGATGTCAATGCGGTTTAAATGTGGGCTTCTCATCCAAACAGAGGCACAGTATTCTCCGACACTATAGCACAGTGACAAAGCAGACGTTCTCAGTACCTGTGGTGAGGCTCCCCAGGTTGTACTTGCGAGTTTTCTCACCAGGCTGTTTCTTTTTGCAATTTTATTTGCGTTTCCCTCAATGTGTTTGCGATAATTTAGTTGTCTGTCCAATGTAATGCCGAGGTATTTAGGGTTGGGGTCTGGGTCTGTAGTGATTAGTGTTGTTATGTTCTGAAAAAAATCGAAAGTGCCAGAAGCTGGGATCGAACACGGTACCTTCCGTCTTATAGTGCAATGCTTTAACCATCCCCCTCCTCCCAAAATATAGAGTAAATCGACCTGTCGCTGCCACGAATATGGTTTAGCTCACAATGTCGATCTTTTCCGGATTAAACCCAATCCATTTGGCTTGCTGGATTTCTTGGTTGCGTTTTAAACTTCTTTCATATAAACATTTGAAGAGGTGTTTTGTGTATGAGCAAGATAGACTCCAATGCGGCCCCAAGTCTTGACTACGGCAAGTCAAACTACCCGAACGGTACACAATCCATAAAAAGATCATGATTTGAGTTTTGCAGACAAAGAAGTTCAAATAATTGCTAAGAAAAGACTATGAAAGTGTTAACTTCAGACTGACTCAAATTTATTCCACAAATTTCATGGCCGCCCTTTGGTTTTTAGAGGCCCGTCGCAATAGGTCTTTTAAAAATCCCGGATCTAAGCACAGCCACCTATCAGTGCCGTAAAGTTAACGATGGAGAGCAAAACTATGTAAATTATAAGTGATCATACTTCTTTTATATTGATTAAACCCACAAGATCCATATTTCAAAATAAAGATCAACAATATATGATAATGTCAAACGTCCTTGGGTGACCTTGGGCTTTGAAAATTCCACTCAATTGTGGTTGTAGCATTCATTCACCAATCTTTTGAGTACAGACGAT
>NC_088368.1:25527333-25607333 GCF_034508935.2 Berghia stephanieae | reverse complement strand
TGGACGCAAAAATATAAACATCGACCCCTCGAAAGAAAAAGCATTCTACGGACATATGCCGACTGACGAAATGGAGGGCATTGAAACAATTGTCTCGGCAGAAATACGTGGGTGACTTTATTCAATTATATATATATATATATATATATATATATATATATATATATATATATATGTATATATATATATATATATATATACATATATATATACATATATATATATATATAATAATATTGTGTGTGTGTGTGTTTGTGTGTGCGTGTGTGTGTGTGAATGCCACCCCTTTGATATTTAGAGTTACTTGCCCCTATTGTCCGCTTGCATATATATATATATATATATATATATATATATATATATATATATATATATATATATATATATATATAAACCGGTGAGATGTATAGGGTACTAAATATAAGAAGGCGCTGATATAAAACCAGTTCTTACAATAAATGACTTCCTTTCTTATCATGCAACTTACAAGACTACGTACAGTGTTACTGTTTATTCCACGTGCATGGCACTGAACTTTGGTGATAAATATAACTTTAAGCACCCTAAATACTCCGTCCGACATAATACAGTTTTTAGTCGATGAGTTACAAATATGAAATCCTGGTATTTAGCACTCTAGAGTATTATGTTTATTCTATCCAATGCAACATAGCATCATTCCAAAATTGATATCTTGGCTATTGATGCTGTTTGTTTAGCTAAAATACTCACATCAACCGACAGCCTAATACAAAACACTATCACACAAAATCTATGTGTAACCTCTCACATTTATAGTCTGATAGATACACTTTAGTGAGAGATTTTCATCAAAATGGCTGTATTAAAACAAGAACATTCTATAAATTAAAATGTCAGCATCTTACTTCTTCCTACATCTTCTTCTTCTTCTTCTTCTTCTTCTTCTTCTTCTTCTTCTTCTTCTTCTTCTTCTTCTTCTTCTTCTTCTTCTTCTTCTTCTTCTTAGTATTACTATTATTATTGCTATTATTATCATCATCATCATCATCATCATCATCATCATCATCATCATCATCATCATCATCATCATCATCATCATCATCATCATCATCATCATCATCATCGTCATCATCATCATCATCATCATCATCATCATCATCATCATCATTATTATTATTATTATTATTATTATTATTATTATTATTATTATTATTATTATTATTATTATTATTATTATTATTATTATTATTATTATTATTATTATTATTAATATTATACTTACATATATGAATATGCCCCAACAAAACTCACCACAAGAGGAAATAATCAGCCTTTGATTCATACACTAACCAAAATGTTGTTGAGAAAAAAGAAAACCCCACAAAAAACAAAGAATATCCAACGGAGAAAAATATCAAAATGTATAAAGAAATTAAAACCGCTGCCAAAAAGCAATATATAAAAGCGTACACAGAATGTGTGAACAAAATGATAGCCAACGAGACAGATAACAACAAAAAGTTAAGGTTCTACATTAAGAGCAAAGCTAAGGAGAAGACAGAAATAGCTCAATTTAAAAAAAAAAAAACGAAAACAGAATGCTTACATAAGATTAAAAAAGAAAAGCAGATGTCTTAAACCATCAATTTTCGTATGTATTTTCCGACGCAAACAGCGCATCCGATGGCAAACTGTCAGGCAAGCAAATTAAACAATTGAAGGAGATCGAAGTTACCGAATCAGGCGTATTATAACCGGTGCAAGACCTGAATGAAAATAAAGCAACAGGACCGGGTGGACTGTCTACAAAATGTTCAAGCATTTGCAAAAGAACTTGCTCCAATTATTGTTTTCGTTTTTCTTCTTCCAGGCATTGTTGGACCATGGAGAAATTTCAGAAGACTTGAGACATGGGCAAATAACACCAATCAATAAAAGGGAGAAAGGGCCAAATCAGCAAACTGAAGACCTCTGTCTCTTACGTCAATGGCATGCAAACTTCTAAAATATATAATTCAAAACAACATCATGAAACACTTTGAACAAATTAACCCTCTCCTTCCTTACCAACTATATGAAAATTGTCACATTCATTACGATACAACCAACATTTTTCTTATTCAAATTTCTTTTGTACATCATAAAATTTAAAGAAAATGAACAGTGTGGTGTTGAGTATGCTTTGCAAAAAGAATTATGTATGGCAAGAACTTTACTGCTATTATGTCAGAGTGATAAAAAAAACTATTTTTGTGTTAGTTGGGTGCAACGTTTTGGGGAAAATCCTGAAAATGGCTGGTAAGTAGAGAGTTAAGATTCAAACTGACGTGCAACATGCTTTCAGCGATATGGGCCAAGTGAATCACAATTAATTACAACCTACGCCGACTTCGTAAACACCTTAACTCTCTCGAGTTCATATCCATGAAAATCGAACAAACTTGTTCGATTTTCAACTAGCGTCAACTCGAGAGAGTTAAATTTAGAGGGCCAATCCGATGCAATCCTGTTTGATTTTAGCAAGGAATTCGACAAGATTCATCACAAAAATTATTGAGAAAAGTCAATCACGATGGCATTTCAGGTAATTTAAACTCATAGGTTGAATCATTTCTCAAAGATCGCACACAGAAAGTAATGATTGAAAACAAAATATCGTCACCAATGCCACTGCTATCAGGAGTACCACAAGGGATGGTACTCGGACCGCTACATTTTCTTGTTGATATGAACGAATGCCAGAACGAATATCCCAGGCTCAAAGCTTTAGTTGTTTGCAGATGACAGTCTCTTAAACCGACAAAAAAATATCAGAGAAAGAAGGAGTCATTCTACAACATGACTTCGCAAGACTGGAAAAGCAAGTGGAAAATGGAGTTCCATCCCAATAAAAGACAAGCCATCCGAATAACCAACAAAAGGAGGATGATTGACAATGACTACACAATCCACAATGATTGCCTGGGCATATAAATCGATGACGCCTGGGTAATTCCAGTCTTCCCTTAGAATAGACCCTAAAGACAAAATTCCCATTGGGGATGAATTAAGGGAATTTTATTTTATTTTATTTTGTTGATTTATTAAGATAGAAATGATACAAAGTAGGGCCTTTCCAATTTGTCTGTAATGACTGCTACCGACAACACAATGTAAAAGATATGATGGAGAATTTAAATTGGAACCACCACCATTATATTAACAAGTTGAATAAACAAAACAAAAAAAAAAAAAAAAAAAAAAAAAAAAAAAAAAAAAAAAAACACGGAAGGAAAGCAAATGCATATGCTCTGCCTTTTTTCCAGAATCAATGCACACAAACAGTCGTTCTTCCCAAGTACCATTTGCTCATGGAACAGCAGCCCTGAAAATGGTGGTGTGATGGCAAACAATAATCAGACAGTATTCTTTAATTATTTAAAACACGACCAGTTTAAAACCAGATGATAGATAATAAATACTTTTATGGCACCCCACCACATCTAGTTGCGTCAACCTTCCTTACATGAAGCTGCAACTATTTTGAATTGGATTAGAAAACGTCACTGTAAGCCGATCCTAGTCGAATGCTCAAGTGTGGACGTGAATTCGGGGATGTTCGCATTTTTGGCCAAACAGTTCGAACAATTCCGAATGACAAGTACACACGAGTTGTTTAAAATAACGATTGGTAGGTCCTGGGTTGCTTCATTTCCAATGCGGAGTCTTGTGGGTGGTCTTGTGGTATGACACCCGCCATCGGTCCGGAAGATCCAGGGTTCCTGTCCTGCTCTAAGCGTACATAGAAAAAGCTTTTTACTCGCAAACTCGTGTAAATTTGAGTTACTGACAATTAACAGTGCTGTCTATGTCGAATTATTTTTCTCAATATTTCCTAACGGGAGTCATGTCTCGTCCTATATGTTAAGTATTGTTGTTGGCTTGACACCCGTTGTAAAGCGCTCTGAGCTCAAGGTTTTTCTACGCTGTTTTGGTATCATATCAGTACTCCTCTGTACACAACCTGGTGCCTTTTGGTCAGATCAAATCTATGTAATAATAAGCGGTCAATTAAACATAAGAAACATAACTTAAGGAAAAGCAGTTATCTGCAGATAACTTGTTTTATTCTTGTTTTATTTGCTGTGATTTATAATGACAATGACGAAAAGGCAGGGAAATGAAAACATTTTTGCTGTGCTGCTTCTGCTGCTATTGCTGATGATGAGGATAATGATGATGACGATAATAATGATGATTGATGATGATGATGATGATGAGCAGGAGGAGGAGGAGGAGGATGAGGAGGAACGGCCAGTTTAGGTATAAGAATAAGATGAGGAGGAAGATGGGAAGGAAGAAGAAGGAAAAGAAGAGGAAATACGGAGGTGGTGGAAACGGGGGAGGAGGAGGAGGAGGAGGAGGAGGAGGAGGAGGAGGAGGAGGAGGAGGAGGAGGAGGAGGAGGAGGAAGAGGCAAACGAGGGGGAGGAGGAGGAGGAATAAGAAAAATAGGATAAGGAAGAAAATGTGTTCACACATGTGGCTTTTATAAAATTATTACTCATGATATTTGTATTTGTCAGACAGACACATTTAGAGTATTTCCTCGGAGTTATTAGGCCCATGGCGCCAGAATTTATCCCGGTCTCTATAGCGTAAAACGGACAATAGAAATTGCTTGCTACCCTTTGGATTGGAGGCGGCGGTAGTCTATTGCAATGTACTTTCCGCCTGATCTAACATACCCAGCTACCCAATCCCTGCTAGTTTGGCGGGGGGATCAGAAAAAAAAATCTCAACTGCACCCAGATCGATTTCAATTCCTTTTCTTGTAAAGCGAGTGCTCTACCAATTGAGTTATCGGGACCCCGGACAGAATGTTCCATTATGATCAAAACGCTTAGATGTTTTTTTTTTTGGACTAAGACTGTTTAATTTCAGCAAAAGTGGTAAAAATTATAAGGCTTTTCTTCTCTCACTTGTTTTAAATGTTTGTGAAAGACTTATAATTTATTTTATATTTTATTTAACGATGTTCATAAAAGTACTTTTCTTTTAACCACCGTCTTTGAAAAAAAAACTTACTTTAAATTGGTGAATAAGCGCTCTACTCTGAAAACTTCAATGTTATTATCAAATATTCATCTGAATTAATATTGTCAGGGCATGTTAGGATATAGTATATTATAATATTTTCTTTCGTAAGTTTTTAAAATCCTCTTTTTGCCTTCTATGTGGATGGATTACCCAGAAAAGTAAATAATTTTGTGTTATTTTTCACAAAAACGTTTTCAATTATTTGCATTGATGGCATACTTACTCTTTTGTGTTGATTCAACAAGCTTGAGGCCTTTGTCGATTCAATCAAGTATAGTATTATTATTTTACAGTGGAAACTGCATTACCTTCTCAAACCCCAGAGCAAAAAGGAAACAATTGATTTTACAATCACATTATTTTCAACAATAGATCAAAGCTTTTGCAAATATAATTAATTCCTTTTTCATTCATAATTCCGAACTTTCTGAACCCTCTCCTTACCGATCCTTTTCAGTATTCTCCCAAAATGACAGGATTACACAGCAGAAAAATTGATTTTTAAACTCAAACAAACTATCTAAAAAACAAATTTATGTTCTTACTAATTAAACAAAGATCATTCTTCAAAGTCTGTGATGTACAAAAGAAATCTGAATAAAAAAAGTGTATATTGTGTCGTAACAAATGTGACGATTTTGCTAGAGGTGGTAAGGAGAGGGTTTAAACTTGTTGCAATGCCTTTAGCTAAAAAAATGTTGACACTAGGAAAAATAATTGCAGTTTATATTTAATTTATTGCTAATGTATCGCTACGGGAATAAAAGTGTTTGGAATAATCTGAGCCAAGACAATATCACAAAATCGTTTATGTAAATGTCATCGTGATAAACATAGCTGCTAGGCGCGTTTTGTTGATTTGCGCGATCGATCAACAACGCAGTGCTGTTCGTGGATCGACAGAAAGGCCAACAATCTGCAGATCAGTATTAATACTACAATTACTACTACTTCTTCTACTACTACTACTACTACTACTACTACTACTACTACTACTACTACTACTACTACTACTACTACTACTACTACTACTACTACTACTACTACTAGCCCGATGGATCTGAAGGACTTCAGTAAGTAAATATATGAGTTGAATAAAATTTCAGTTACACCGTCAGGGCACAACACAGTTGTAACAAAATATTATTGTAAATTATGTTGTTCATTCAATACCAGACTATATGTCTATATATCTCACTTCACTGTAATTGTTTTATATTTTATATATACTACCCATGTATTTAATTTTATTTGAATCTTGAACTAAATTCGATTTTATCTAAAATGCCTTGGCAATAATATAAAATTAATTACAACACACTGTATAAAAGAAGAAATAAAACCATTATAAATAATAATAATAATTTTCTTAAATCACCACTATGATTTAGAATTTTCATAAAACGAATGGACTTGAATATAGTGGAATCCGCATAGAGTCAATGCTCTTAAAGTCAACAACACTTCTTGTAGGTTTCAAATTATTTTCTGTTCTCTAAGTGTGTTCCTTTTTTTTCAAAATTGATAATTTACATTGTAAAGTGCCCAGAGCTTGTCTTTTACACGGGAATGAGCGCTGTATAAATGGGTATGATGATGATTACTACTACTACTACTACTACTACTACTACTACTACTACTATTACTACTACTACTACTACTGCTACTACTACTACTACTACTACTGCTACTACTACTACTACTACTACTACTACTACTACTAGTACTACTACTACTACTACTGCTACTACTACTACTACTACTACTACTACTACTACTACTACTACTACTACTACTACTAGTACTACTACTACTACTACTACTACTACTACTACTACTACTACTACTACTACTACTACTACTACTACTACTACTACTACTACTATTACTACTACTACTACTACTACTACTACTACTACTACTACTACTACTACTACTACTACTGTTAATTATAATAATAATGATGATAATAATAATAATAATAATAATAATAATAATAATAATAATAATAATAATAATAATAATAATAATAATAATAATAATAATAATAATAATAATAATAATAATAATAAAAACTCTTTAGCCGCAATACAATTACTTATATCATCATCAATGTTTCCATCTCCTAATTAACATCACATCATGATATTTTATCGGGCACCGTGGAAGCATTTCCTCTCTCAACCCCTGTAATATAACATCGATTGGCATGACGTATCACAATAGATCATGAATTGTTGTGCATTCTGTTCATTCACGAAACGTTCTTCAAGATCAATCGCTTGGCTAATATCATATCAATTACAGATATAACGACAACTCAAGATGATTTATGTTGAGAAAGAGTTTAAACTCTCAAGGCGATATAATTTGGGGTTACCCTAATGTAATATCAGTTCTCCTCGTTTCAACCAAGCGCTAGTCGACACAATGCGCCTCAAGCTTCCACAAAGCTCGCGTCCTTTTGCAGTTGTAACCAAGTTTGGGTACAAGATTAGTTCTGTTAAAATATGATATTAAAAGGAAAATCATTATCTGGTAAAAATAAGACTCAAGGTTAAAATAATAACAAAAATGATATTTACTGCAGGCGATGATGCATGCATGCAGTTTTGCTGTTTATAACTTGTTGAAGTGAATATCACTTGACAAAAAGAATAGAACCTCCAGTTAACTTCACAAAGACCAACGGTGTGGACGTTGGGAGTTATCCCCTTTGTCAACCAAACGTTTTTAATAAGACAGTAAAGATAAATGTGAGACGGGAGTCGTCCAATAACTTGCGAGTTAGATTTTCGACATTGGGATACTTTGTCGAATATCACGAGAGATTGTCTGACACGTCCAGTCTGGAAACAAAACTGCACGACTAACAGAAATCCGATGTTTCGTTATCAAGTTTGACACATGCTGTTTTATTCCACTATAAGTTTTTTTCCCAATTCTAGGGTCTTTACTGTCTACTTCAATCTTTTCTAAGAGTTTGAAGAGCGTTTCTTTTTGGACTGAAACCAAAGCTTTGGAATAATCAATGAAGCATAGATAAATACACCTTAACTCTCTCCTTACCAGACATTTTCAGGATTTTCCCCAAAACTTCACATCCAACTAACACAAAAATAGTTTTTTTTTTATCACTCTGACATAAAAGTAGTAAAGTTCTTGCCATAAATAATTTCTTTAAGCAAAACATGCTCTAACCATTGTTCATTTTCTTTAAATTGTATGATGTACAAAAGAAATTTGAATAAGAAAAATGTTGGTTGTATCGTAACGAATGTGACGATTTTCCTGTAGTTGGTAAGGAGAGGGTTAAGACAGAACCTTTTTCCCCGAGCGTATGAATAGTTTCGCTAACAAAACACGCCTCAAATCTAAATTTAATTTTAAGTTTAACTTATTCCAGTTTTGATCTTAAGTTCAAACTGACAATTTCCATATAACACTTTTTTATTTTTTTAAAATTTTTTTGGTAAATGTCTGTCGCTAGAATAAGTTATTAACGTTAGTGAGTAATATTGATTTAAGTATGTGTGTGTATGTTCCTGTGTGAGTGCAAATGTATCTGTGTGTGAGTTTGTGTGCATGTGTATGTGTTTATTTCTTCATATAATGTGTTCTCAAAATTGAATGTTTAGATGACAATTCATATTGTAAATCACAGCTGGGTACTTATATGAAGTTGAGCGCTATATAATAACTTATTATTATTATTATTATTATTATTATTATTATTATTATTATTATTATTATTATTATTATTATTATTATTATTATTATTATCATTATTATCATTATCATTATTATCATTATTATTATTATTATTATTATTATTATTATTATTATTATTATTATTATTATTATTATTATTATTATTATTATTATTATTATTATTATATTATTATTATTATTATTATTATATATTATTATTATTATTATTATTATTATTATTATTGATATTATTATTATTATTATTATTACTATTATATTTCGTTTACGTCTTTAACGCATTATCTTGCCTTGGCTGCTCGCTTTCCACGTATGTTTTGTACTGATTGGTAGACTTGTTTGGTGTTAGATTGCTTAAGTCGTTCAATTCGTAACATTCATGTTCAATATAGTCTTCCTTTGCTCTCTTACACTCGTGTTTTAAATATACTCTAATTAGCTTCTTTTTATGCATTGCTGTTGCGTTCTTTATTGCGTTTTCTACTTTCAGCCATCGTTTTCAAGATCTTGTCATTCATCCATGTTTGTTTTGGTTCGTGTTTTTCCACAGATGGAATAGTCTCTCTTCCAGATTATGTGATGCAGTTCGATACTTAATTCCAGTAATCATTTATGTTTATATCTGAGGTCAGGTTTTCACTTTTTCTCTCTCACGCATTATTTGTAATCATTGTTATTAGTAGAATTTAACTTATTGCAGTTTAATTTGACTGAGTGTTTGATGTTTTCTTTGGCTTCTCTTTGTTTCTATTTTTGTTTCGCTTCCACCAGTCTCACCTCATTTTGTTTTTTTGTTTTTCTGTTTGCTTGTATAATTCAAAAGTTTTCAAAGCGTTCACAATCTCTAAATTTGGTGTATTATTAATTGTGTGTCGAATTGTTCATAGGTGTTGGGGTGAATAGTTTTAACAATAATATGGTGTTGTCAATATTGATATGCATCGTCGATCGTTGTAAATAGATTAAAATAACTCGATGTTTTTGTCCTTAAAATTAAAAACTGTAAATAAAAATGGCCTTTAGAGTTGATAAAATCCTTGGAAAATTTTATAAAACTTTAAAATATCGCTAAATTAATTGTTTAAAATCCACGAAATTTCGTAAAAAGCAATACAAATATACAATTCCATTGCATAATGTATCCTTTTTATAGAATAAAAATTGATGTATTGTCTCAAAATATTAAAACACATTAAAACGTTTGTTTTTGTCACATATTTGTATTGCTTTTTACGAAATTTCGTGGATTTTAAACAATTAATTTAGCGATATTTTAAAGTTTTATAAAATTTTCCAAGGATTTTATCAACTCTAAAGGCCATTTTTATTTACAGTTTTTAATTTTAAGGACAAAAACATCGAGTTATTTTAATCTATTTACAACGATCGACGATGCATATCAATATTGACAACACCATATTATTGTTAAAACTATTCACCCCAACACCTATGAACAAATAAATCACTAATTACTCTCGGAAATAGCACAATAGAATTTTCAAATAAAGCAAAAAACCTTGGCGTCATCATTGATAAAGATCTTTTTATGACAAGCCACGTGAATAACACCATACAATCTATGTACATAGAAATGAAAAAAATAAGCAAAATTCGTAATTTAATACCGAAGCATATAACATAACTTTTAATTAATTCCTTGGTTTTATCTAAATTGGACTATTGTAACTCCCTTTGGGCGAATTTAACTAAAGACAAAATTAGCAAACTTCAGGTTGCTCAAAATAACGCAGCCAGGCTCATTGTACGCAATAACAAAAAATACCCGTCAGCAACTCTTCTTCTCCGTGAGTTACATTGGCTTCCTGTTGAAAAAAGAGTTGCCTATAAGATTTGTACTGTTGTCTACAAATCCCTGAGCACGAACAGTCCCTCCTATATTAAAGACCTTCTAAACATATATGTCCCCAATAGAAACTTGAGGTCTAGCAATGACCAATCAATCCTTGTCAAACCTAAGCCATTGCGTAAAATAGGTGAACAGTCTTTTCAATTTTCGGCCCCCCATTTTTGGAACTCTCTCCCGTCACACGTGAGATGCTCGGATTCGTTGACAACGTTCAAATCTCGCTTAAAGTTTTATCTTTTTACGTCATAATGTTGCAATATTATTTTCATGTTTTGTTGTTGTTAAATTGAATTCGTATCACGTTTCCTTCACACTTGTCTCACTGTAATATGTTTTGTTTTATATCACTGTAAAGCGCTTAGAGCCTGTGACAACGGGGTAAAGCGCTATATAAATGCCATTTATTATTATTATTATTATACTTCGTAGAGCGAAAGTTAAAAAGATGGACGGAACTGATTAATATTGGCATTGATAGAAATGATTTTTACACTTCAATGTTAATACAAAGTATCAAATCCTCGGATTTTCTGCCACACTTGTGTATTGTCGCAATTTAACCCGTAGCTGCTTCAAAATAAAACGTTAAACCAGATGCTCTGTGGTCGGGACCGTTATCATAACGGCTATGTCGTTGTTTTGTGCTATGACACTCGCTTTCGGATCGGAAGGTCCTGGGTTCGAGCCTTGCTCGGCGCATAGTTGAGTCCTTGGAAAAAGTTTTTTATTTAAATTCTCTCACCATACTCAGCTGTAAAATGAGTACCTTGCCATTAACAACGTTGTCTCTGCCCGATAAAAAAAAATGTAATATCGCCCAACAGGCGTCATTTCTCGTTCTACATGTTAAGTGTTGCTGTTGGCCAGTGACCCATTGTAAAGCGCTTTGATCACGTTTAGTGGATATTGCTCTATATAAAAGAAAGCTCAAGTTAATTTTACCACAACGAGTGCAAATGGGCGAGCCGCCATATCTCATCGTTGAAGTTTCTGCCGTTAGACAATGGACCGTAGTCTGTTGACTGTCATTCAGTATCAGTATCTCCTCTTTCTCGAACTGAAGCTTGACAACTTCCCCTCCTAGTAAGAGGACTGAACCTAATAATATTTCAAACTTACAAATAATCTTTTTGAAAATAAAATGCGCCATGCGGTCTTGTAGTATGACACTCGCTTTCGGATCGGAAGGTCCTGGGTTCGAGCATCGTTCGGCGCATAGTTGAGTCCTTGGAAAAGACTCTTTACTCACATTTTCTCACAGTACTCAGATGTAAAATGAGTACCTGGCCATTAACAGCGTTGTCTCTGTCCGAAACAAAAATGTAATATCTCCCAACAGGCGTCATGTCTCGTTCTGCATGTTAAGTGTTGCTGTTCGCTAGGGACCTCTTGTTAAGCGCTTTGATTATGTTTAGTGGATATTGCTCTCTATATAAAAGCTCAATTTAATTTTATCACAACGAGTGCACATGGGCGAGTCGCCATATATAATCGTTGAAGAGTTATTCCGTTAGATAATGGACCCTAATCTGTTGACTGTCATTCAGTATCAGTATCACCTCTTACTCGAACTGAAGCTTGACAACTTCTCTCGTAGTAAAGGGGACTGAACCTAATAATATTTCAAACTTACAAACATTGAATAATCTTTTTTGGAAATAAATCAACACCTTTATCAAAGACATTTTCTTTACTGACGGAGCTTTCTTTAGTCTCGGACAAGCTATTATTTCATTTCACAGGCCCCCAACCGGCCCGGTACCGGAGGTTAAGAACCGCAGATCTAGATGAGGGAAATATAGTTTTAATCACAATTAACAAAATAAGAAAATACAGGCTTTAAAAAAAAAGAAATTCAAGTTTACTTAACGTTCATATCTTCAACCATCGTAAACCGGGGTAATTTTGAATCCCAATGTAAATTTTGAACGGTCAACAATCGAACATTCTTTTTAGCGTTTGTTCTCAAAGTAAATTTATAAGATCTAGTGATCATCTTTGATTAACTGTTCCCAAAAAATGCTCCAAAAAGTTTATTGTTAGATTTTTTTCTCATGCTGTCCCTTCTTTTTTGAACTCTCTTCCAATTTCCTTAAGAAAATGCAATACAGAAGCTACTTGTAAGAAAATGTCAATACTTCTTTTATAAGGAAATATAATTTGATAGATTAAAACCAGTTTCCGTTTATGGATTATTTTCATGATATGAACGTATTAAGCATGATTTGTATATATGATCTGTTATTTTAACTTTGATGTTAGTATTGAAAAAGCGCCTAGAGCTGTTTGTATACGATAATGGCGCGGTAAAAATGGTTTAAATTATTCGTATTTTCGTTCCATGGATATGTTTCCCGTTTTTTTCCAGCCTGTTTTGATTTTGTTTTCATATTCTGTTAAATAATTGATTCATTCATTGCGGATTTCTTCGAGATGCAAATTTCACCCTATTTTTTACAGATTAAAACCATTGGATACTCTGTCGACTCAGGTAACAGGTTATTGAAATTTGATGAATATACCATGTGATGACTATACCATGGCAGCTCTTGTGTGTGATATGATTTATCAAAATAATCATAATAATTAAAAGTAATAATCCATCATTCTATATTAATATATTTCTATGCTCAGCCCGGTACAAATTCGCAAAAATAAAGATCTGAGAAAATGTGTATGAAACACTGCTAGAAAACGCAAGAAAGGATAATAGAAAAACAAATCCTGGGGATCAAACCACAGACCTCCTGATTACCGACACATGGTCAAATGTTGTGAAGATATCAACTTAAACACCTGCGGACGGATTGCGTCACGGACTATAGGAAAAATGACCTTTGGCTCATAAATGTAGCCTGAGTTAATGTCACACCTTGGAGTGTTGTGAAGAAAAACAAAGATCAAGTTACGTTGTCCATCGCCATGGTAATGTCTATTTGATAACTTTGTGAATGTCTGTCAGATATTTGTCAAAGCAGTGTCACTAGTTGTCTCATCCACGTATGTTTTACATCCCCTACATTTCCTTTTATTTGGATGATTATTCTACACAAAAGGTATATAATTTTGTTGCCAGTGCTTACAAAAAGATGCGGATGACATACAGTAATTTGGTATCCTTATTGGTGATATAATAAAGAAAAAAGGCAAGCACGGTAACAAACCAGAACATTAGGTTGTTCTTTTAACTGAACTCGAGAAAAGCTTTGTCCTAAGTCTGTTGTATTATCATTCCGTAGATATATGTCTGAGACCCACACAACCATATAAACCAAGCCAAAGAGTTAAAACATGTAACAAGAAGTTTCTATGGCATGCTTTTGATCCAAAACGTTCTCTGGCGATTGGAGATGAATGTTAAAATTCTGAATTCCCCTATGGTAGAACAGCGTTGCCTTGGTCAGAAATTAAGTTAGTGCTTAACTGGCTGTATATCTCATCCGTTGTATTTTATGTACTTTGTTCCAGCATAAGAATGCTTTGTCAAATTTTCAAGTGCATTGATTATGTGTTTCTTTGCACACATATTATTGTTATTTTATATGGAGCTACCCTTTCTATGTATGGTTCAAACGCAGTGCATTCCATCAGTATCCTCACGAAGCTTATGTGGACTGACATTTGTCCCATATACATTAACTTGCAGAATTCTAATCTTTATTCATTTTTTGAATAAAAATCTAAGTTAAGATGTTTAACTGGGCTGGGTCAAATTATAATTTAAGTGTGTGAATTGAAAATTGTCAAAGTTACCACATACTTCTTTAAACCTTGAACACGATTGACAAGCCGTTGTCTATTAGAGACATATTCTGACAGACAGATCTTTGTGTTTTTGAAACAATCAATTATCTACTTTTTTGGTCATGTTAAAAGACTGGGAAATTGTGTGTCAACATATCAATTTGTATATAAGCAAAGAATTCTGACTGGTAGTTTGGTTTTTGTTTGTTTGAAACAATCAATTGTCTATTTTTAACTATTTTAGAAGACTGGGGAATTGTGCGTCTGGATATCAAGACGTTATATATTAGATTCACATTGTGACTGTCAGACTCTGGAATGGAACCCACAGGGCAAGCGCAAACGGGGTCGTCCAACACAGCCTTAGATGAGAAGCCTTCATCAAGATTTGTGCGTCTCCAATCTTACGTGGAGTGAGGCAAATGTCCGTGCCAATGACAGAAGAAGATGGAAGAGTGCTGTTGAGTCCTTGTGCTTCGCCAGGAGCCAGGAGGCATAAGTCAAGTAAGTAAAGTGACTGTCAGTCGTCGATGCAACAATCCATTGTCTTCTATCTTCTTGTTATAAAAGTCGGAATTCTCACGTCTGAAGACCAATGTTTTGTATGTTAGATACACTGACTGTCCGTCTGTTCTTTCCATGTTAGAAGAACGGGAACCGGCGGGAATTGGGATGTTGTTTTACAGATTTACATTGTAACTACCAGTGAGTTGCCAACAATCTCTTGTCTTCTTTTTTCGTGTTAAATTCTCTAAACTCTCACGTCTGGAGATCAACATCTTGCATGTTAGATACAAGTGTTGACTGACTCTCCGTTCGCAATGATCAGATGATTGCTCTTTCCATATTATTTGAACGAGAACTTGGTGGAATTGGGATGGCGTATGTTAGATTCACTTTATGATAGTCAGCCCGTTGGCAACAATCCAGTGTCTTCTGTCTCCGTGTTGAAAGACTATGAACTTGTCACATATAGAGATCAATATTTTGAATGTTAATATACGTTTTGATTGACTGTCCGTATAAAATGATTAATTGCCTGTTCTTTCATGTAAAAATACGGGGAACATTGGGGGAACTTGAAAATCAAGATGTTGTATGTCAGATTCATATTCTGATTTACTCTCTGTTTATTGTCTCTTCAACCCATTTTAGGTGGCCAGAAAAATGACATGTCTAGAGGCTAGAGATATATTCTCGCCCCGAAAGAGATGGGAAGGACAGGATGGGAGGAAAGCGCATTCAAAGACTGAGACCAATCTCTCTCCCTGGCCACTTGTGCATCCTACATTCATAAAACATGTTGGGACGTTCAAGGAGCTTGGAAGAAAGTATGGATGTTAACAACTTTTAGAATAGTGAGTGAAGCAGGCAGATATAATTATAATAACAGACATGAAGTGAGTAGAAAAGTGCCAGAAAACAAAAGAGAATAACAAAGTTTACGGCGATGGCGAGTCGAGCCCATGATCCGAATGTCACGGCACCTCCGACTGTCTCTACAATTGACGTCATCCACCTGTCCAAAAATAATGGTTTCAAACGTAGTGGTCATCTTGAGCTACTCTCGAGACTTTTTGATGTGGCATCGATTGTAGACTAGGACTTCATGTAGAGCATCTCTATCTTGGCCAGCCGGAGGTGGCGTAACAGTTTGGCTCATGGGTTCGACTCTACATCAACGCAAAAGTTTTATCCTCTGTTGTCTTTTGGCACTTTTCTTCTCACTTCAAATCTTGAAATTAACATTTTAGAACATTTCCTTCTTCTCATTTGTTTACTTGGTGTTGTTCGAGTAAGAATGGTCACATCGCTTCTACATTCGAAATGTCCTTTCTTGCATGAGACACATTTCAAATCACCATTCTTTAGTTTAATATTTGCAAAAATAAAAGCAAGCTGAATAGTAATTAGTATAAATTAACATACCAGTCGGTTGGCATAGATCGGGTGACTAACATAACTCGGTCCAAGCTACGTAAACACCTAATTAATCATAAACAATAAGAACAATTCGAGAAAAATAAATATGCGACAGGCCGCCACAAAATATAATCATGTTGGCGTGAACAAGACACAAAAACCCCAGAAATTTTAGATATAAACCTTGGCTGAGATAGATATGTTTTTAAAAAAACCCAACCAATTACTGTCTTTTTGTGAAATATTAACTGCTACTAAAATGTTACAATAGTGATTTATACTTTAATTCAATTGTCAGCAAAGAGTTCTTTGAAAAAAATATGTTTTCTTTTTTAGAGTACAACAATTTTGTGATTCTGTCTTTCTTTCATCAAACTTGAATCACAGTTCGGTTTGCATACCCTAGTGATAATCTAATGTGACCATTTCTTTTATATTTTCCAAGTAGACAGTCATTGTGATATTTTCATTAGATATATAAAAAAGCACACGCTAGTGTTATATTTCGAAAAGGCAGATTCCTTTTGCCATTTTGATTATGGAGGAAGACTGGATTTTCCCATTGTTTGGCTGGATGGCTCAGTGGTACGACGTCCCCAATTATCTCAAAAAATCAAGCAATGTTAAAGCGTGAGGAGTGACCGAATGGGTGACACTGATCGTCGAAAATTCTGGTCCCGACATTGTGTCCATCTCACTTGACTCAGGTGTAAATGAGTACCTAGCTATAATCAGTGACGGACAATGTTAAAGCATATTTTAAAAACAAAACGTATACCAGGTGACTTGTACTGTATGAAATGGAAAATTTTGTTCCATATTATGGCCTGCTGGGAAATAACTTATACATTGTGAAACGCGTTGTCAATGGATATGGGCTATATAAATTTTCATTCTTGTCTTTATCTTTTGTTTTTCCTTAACAGGGATGACATTTTCTGTTATGCATCAACAGCTGAGTCCATGTTTCATTTACAGTTAAAAGAAATGAAAGTCATTTGAACCCAATCTGAAGGAGATACTCGTATATTTTCAGCACTTAACCCTTTGTACCTTATTACCCTTATTGGTTATTCATCGATGTAGTCCTTGAGAGCCAGTAAGACAACGGAGATAGGGTTTATCCCGGATTTTATAGCATGAAATGGACAAAAGCAATTACTAGTACATCGCAAAGTACTTTCCGCCAGATCTAAGAGACCCAGCTACCAAATCACTGCTTGGTGGACAGGGGGGGGGGGGGGGGGGGTCAGAAAAAAAATCTGCATCCGGGATCGATCTCGGTACATTTGATTGCAAAGCGAGTGATTTACCAACTGAGCTATCGGGACAAACTTGCTTATCAATAGGAGTGCCCAATATTCAAGTTGTCGTCCGACCGAGTCATCTCAGGTTTTGAAAGCAGAAGCGTTGGATTCATACTCTTTAACTCTGTATTAACCCTCTCCTTACCAACTATAGGGAAATCGTCACATTTGTTACGATAAAACCAACATTTTTCTTATTCAAATTTCTCTTCTTGTACATCATAAAATGTAAAGAAAATGAACAGTGTGTTGTAGAGCATGTTTTCCTTAAGAAATTATGTATCACAAGAACGTGCTGCTATTGTGTCTGAGTGATAAAAAATCTATTTTATGTTAGTTGGGTGTGAAGTTTGGGGGGGGGGGGGAATATTGAAAGTGGCTGGTAAGGAGATGGTTAAGGATCTGATAGGTGTTTATGCCCTATTATGCCATACAAAGGAATAAAGAAATATCACAAGAAACAATAAACAGTCCCAAAAACCAGTCTACCTCGACTGGGGATATTTTATTTTTAGATTTTTCTTTCCTGCTTTGTTTTACACTGTTCTTACACACTTTCTTATTATATCGTTATTGACACCAGGTGCATGCTCCATAATTTCTTTCTATGATATGGTCTTTATAGAGGAGAATAGATAATAGAGTTTATAACTGCAGAAGGCGAGACATTTCGTATTTATGAGCTTGTTAACTTTAAATTTAGTTTCTTGGGTAACCTTTAAATTTTACTCAGATATAAAAAGATGTAATAATAATAATAATAATGCTGAAAACTTATATAGCGCTATAACTCCGAGACACCAGACTCTAAGCGCTTAAATTACAAATTACTTTGGCTGAAACATACTCATTCACACACACAAGCACACACACACACACACATACACACACACACAACACAACACACAACACAAACCAAACCTATCTTGCTTCTCATACCATCTACTAAAATCGAAACAAATATGTTTTAAGCGAACGTTTAAAAATAGACAAAGATTCTTTTTATTGTAGCAGTCAATAACAGATGAATATTATAGATTTCATGGTAATTTTGTTTTGAGATATGCCGATGACAAATTCATCTTTTAATATTTATTTATTTTTGACTGGATAACTGGTATCATCCTATAAATGTTGAGATTTTGTTTACGACTGAAAGGTAAAGAAAAAAGATCTTTTCTAATTAAGTAGGAATTTCTCTTTTATCGTTATATATTTTCTATTTTCAAAATTGCACCAATGTAACGCGGTTAATTGTAACATAATTCAAAATAGATAGGAATGGATTTTTATTGGAAATTTGACCAAAGTGAAAGATAGTTTCATTCACAATAAAAAATCATGGAAAATAAGTATTTCATTGTTGAAAACGATGAAGAATGAGATAAAGATTTTAAAAAAATATGAAATGAAACAACATTGATAATATGAGATGAAGTAACATTATGATGATGGTGATTATGATGACGACGACGACGATGCTGGTGATGATGAAGATGATGATGATGATGATGATGATGATGATGATGATGATGATGATGATGATGATGATGATCATGATGATGATGATGATGATGATGATGCTGACGATGATGATGATGATGATGATGATGATGATGATGATGATGATGATGATGATGATGATTATGGTTGTTAGGATATTATAGTCAGATTATTGGCGCGTATTTTTCTAGTTTTCCTCAGCTGTCCTTCTATCAAAAGTTGTAAAAACTTGAATCAATCTTGATAGGGTGATCCGGATGCTAAAATGTAAATTTATGATTAAAGGAAACAGAAATGTGACATTTTAGCATTTGTTACTTTAAGTAATTTTGTCCATTCACTTCGGTAAAACAGAAATGTGAAAATTTTGCATTGATTACTTTAGGTAATGATTTCTTACGAAAATTGCGATCTAACATTCTAGCCTTTTGTTACTTCAAGTAAATTTGTGTATTTTCTGTAGTAAAACTTTTACCCTAACCTAAGTCTTATTATTTCTATAATTAAATCAATCTTTGTTAACTCCGATAAAATCCTGTTTTGAGAGGGTTGGTGACGGCTGGGATGTAACCGTAGCCTTCGTTAACTAAAAGCCCGATACAAACTAAACAAATGTCGTCATGGAAGAAGACGAAGATCACGAGAAAAGTTAATTGTGAGTTGTAATCAATAGCTCAGCCAATGAAAGATCCGAGAGAAGAACTGCCCTACTTAACTGATCTCCCCAGGAATGAATGGGTAACACTGAACAGAGCACGGGCAAAAATTGGGAGAACAGCTGGAAGCATGAAAAAGTGTGGGTGGGGGGCTGACTGAGACTAGCTTGCGCACATGTGGATACTCAGAGCAGACGATGGAGCACATCCTTAGAAAATGCCAGGATGGGCCCAGCTGCACTGACCATGACCTAAGAGTCTGCTGCTCCACAGATGCTGTGGAGTGTGTTCAGTGTTGGAGCAACAAGCTCTGATGATGAGCCAATGAAACCATTTGTTTCCTTGAGTAATTCTAACAATAACTCACTTTTTTTTTGATAATCATCGTTTCTTTTGTGGCGTAATGGGAGCGATCTGTATTCATGTTTTGTCCAACATAGTCATCGATCACATGATTCGTTGCTGTAAAACGATTGGACATTTCTCAATAAATGTAAACACGCTGCTTTGTTTATGAAAGTTGTAAACATGCCAATGAGCCATTCTGAGCCAATTGACCAATTGTGACGTTGGAAATTTCTCACAATGTGACTACTTTTCACTATGTAGGTCACTTTGAGCACATTTTGAAATGTGAACCATGGCCTTGAGCACATGGTAATAAATACAGATCATCCCCATTTTTTGGTCAGTATCAGGCCTTGAGTTTACGAAGGCCACGGTGTAACCCATGGACGAGTATTAATTACTGATATTACTGTGGGCTTGACGAGATACCAAGAAATAGGTATAGAGCCAAATAGTTAAAAAATGAGGCTAAAAATATTCTTCGTTGAACAAAATTAGACTAAAAGGCTCAAACTGTAAATAATGTTTGAAGCTCGAAATTTATCTAATTATAGGAGCTACTACAAACTGCGCGATTTTGACGTCTCAAATATCGGTCTTTTAAAACTGCCAACATCTCCTTCATAATTAAACTTAGGAACAAATTTCTAGCACAATTCAAAATTAAACTAGGAATAAATTTCTAGCACAATTCAAAATTGATAATCATCTTCTTTTTAAAAATATCAAATTTGATTAGTGTTGCTGGAAATGTAGGTTAATTGATTCACTTTGGACACCTTTCATCAGAAATTACAGTGTTTTTAAAGCCAAGTTATACCCCTCTGGCATTCTCCACGGAGGCTTAACTACTTTCATGCTTGGGTTTCTTCACAAGTGGTATCAAAATAACGACAACAGAAAGATCTTTCATTTGGCATAATTTTTATGTTTTTATGCTTGAGGTAAGTTTAAAAAAATAATGTTCAAAAATGAAAAGCCAATATCCTATCAATTAAGGGCGACATCCAATATTTTGAGAAAATATATTATTCGAGTTCTTTTAAATGCAGTTATTTCCCTTCACTTTCAATACAACATAGAAAGCAGATTTGATATCATAAAAAAAGTTACAATTGTCACAAAATAACGTTTTTCCTTCGCTTTTCAAGGTATTTATGTCATATTCTAGCGCTTTATTTAACCTTGAAGACATTTTGACAGCCCTTGACACGTACACGGCAATACAAAATATCTGAGCCCGTCATTTTCGCAATTAGATTAATAACTGATGACCCAGTTTTATGAAATGTGTACCACCTATTGATTTTAGAAGGAAAAGAAAGTGTTTTTAAAGCAAAGTTATACCACTCTGACATTCTCCACGGAGGATAAACTACCTTCATGCTTGGGTTTCTTCACAAGTGGTATCAAAATAACGACAACAGAAAGATCTGGTAACATCACCAAGTTTTTTAAAGTGTGTTTGCAGGAGTTAAGTTTTTAAAAAAAATAAATTTAAAAATAAAATCCAAGGTTTTATCAATCAAGTGCGACAATCCAATATTTTGATAAAATATATCATTCAAGTTCTTCTTAATGCAGTTATTTCCCCTAGCTTTTAATATCACGTTTTGTGACTATTCCAATAAAGCAAAGAAAGCAGATTTGCTGTCAGAAAAAAGTAACTGTTGACATGAAATTGCGTTTTTCCTTCGCTTTTCAAGGGTTTTCAGTCAAATTCTAGGGCTTTATTTCACCTTGAAGACATTTTGATACAAGGCAATACAAAATATCTGAGCCCGTCATTATCGCAATTAGATTAATAACCGATGACCTAGTCTAATTAAATGTGTACCACCTATTGATAGTAAAAGGCAAACAATGTAAGTATAATAGTTCTCTTAAACTACATACATAACGTGAATTGACAACAAATGTCTTTAAAAAGTGACTTTTTTAACTGTCAGTTTTGAGGTTGCTAAAACATGCTGTGTGATGTTACGGTGTGATTGCGAATAAATTAATAAAAATGCGAATAGGTTTGTATGATACACCACGAAATAGTATGTGTTATATTTTTGTTTTGCACATAGGGATATGAATATAAATTATATCTCTTTTTCAGAAGGGCCCCATTCTTCTCTTATGTGCCTATTGAGGATTTTGAAATAGTATATTATATTTAACAGAGGTAAATGAATATAAATCATATCGCTTTTACAGAAGGGCCCCATCCTTCTCTGAGGTGCTCATTGAGGATTTTGAAAATAAGACTCCTAAACTTTTGTATGGGGGTCAAAACTACTTAAATTACAAACATTGAATCTTTTTCAATTAACGAAATTACATTCGTTCCTGTCATGGAACATTGTGTGGCTCAGTGCTACGGTGTCTAGTATTGACACAAAGGTCAAGCAATGTTAAGCGTAGACAGTGTACAGATGGGTGACAGTGAAGGTGAAAAATTATTGTTCTAATCGTGAGTCCTTGGGTAAGGCACTTTACATGCATTTCCCAACTCGATTTAGATGAGAACGAATACCTGGCTGTAGGCAGTAACAGATATTGTAAGTGTTAGTACAAACTATATAATATAACAGGCGTACTGTACTGTATGAAACGGAAATAATGTTCCTTGTGGCCTGTTGGGATTAAATAAATCATTCTGAAGCGCATTGAACATGGAAAATCCACGGAAATGCCTTATATAACTATTCAAATTTATTTCTTTGTATACTAAGTTCCTAATTATCATTAATCTATCTTAAAACTCAGTTCATTGACTTCCAAATGATACCAATTTAAGGCGGTGAATCAATTCGTATTTTAATACAATATACACATTATATGGACAATAAAATATTTTTAAAATAGGATATACCGACATCAGGAAACAATAAATCATTATATTTAACATAGATGAATAAATGTTAATTAAGTCCTTTTTCCCAAAAGGGTAACATCACCAATACCCGAAGCTCATTCAGGATACAAAAAAAAAAAGGGAAAGTTCATATACATCTGCCACATAATGTCGACCTTCATTGTGAAGATGTGGATAGTTATATATGAACCACGGTCTGTAAATGGTATTATATCGGAATTAACTATAGACGTCTATGTTGGGGGAAAATGTAATTATAACCAGATACGTATTATGAGTAATGTAACTGTTGCTGCTTGAAGCTCGAACAAATAAATAACAATGTGAAATTGAATGTAATCTTCAATTTAATAAACAAAAACAGATAATGTGGACGTTTCGGGTTTCCCCTTTATCCACAAAACAGTATGAATGAAACACGACAGACGTCTGTAGTGTTTCATTCATCCTGTTTTGTTGATAAATGGTAAATCCGAAACGTTGCCATTATCTGTTTTCGATTATGAAATTGAAGATTACATTCAATTTCACATTGTTATTCATTTAATCAAATATATGAAAGTTTGGGATAATTTCCCCTTCCTAAGATGGCGATTAATACAATTATTTTACATTGCAAAAGGCCTAAAGTTCGTATTTTTGCACTCTAACGTTAGATTCAATTTTTAGAGATCCAATTAATTCATTCCCATATAATACCATTTGGAGACGCTGATCACATCTATGTTAAAATTTTATTCTTTTCCCATTGGTTTTTATCAGATAAGATTGATAAAACCGTGAAATGTCAAAAGGAGAGCATTATTATTGTCATAGCTCCGCCGTGCACCATTTTCGAAAGATGAACGAGGAAAGGAAAAGTAAGGGCATGAAATCATTCGTCAGCATCAGCTAGCAACTGTGTTCAGTGTGTGACGTCATTGTGTTACAGCTCCACCGGGAAAGTCTAAAAGTGAAATGGGAGAAAAAAAGAACGAAAAAGGAAAAATAGAAATAAAAATGCATCATGCATTAAAATAAAAAGCAAATTAATTAAAGGGACAAGTATCATTCAAAACTTGAATCATTCATTCAGTCTAAGCAGAAACGAATTTAACGTGAACAATCTGATAAGAAAATCTTTTAAGGAAATAAATATAAAACCGTCTAGAAAATTATTATAGAAAACACCAAAGCCATCGTGAAGAGAAAAATGGAAATACATTGTAAATGTTTTTGAACTAGGGTTATTTTCAATTACATGAATTAATTAAAAATATTTTAAAGATGTAGCTTATAAAATGATTTCTTACTTTGTAATAATTTCAGTTTAGAATATAAACGTGTGTTACTTCCAAACAACTTTTATTTTTTTTTTTCATTTTAAAAGTGTAACATTTATATACATTCAAATATAAAAAGAACACAATTCTATTTTTGTGGCACTAGTTCTATATAAATTTCATTTTTGAATTTGACACTATACAACCTATAAAATCTAATTTGTTGCAGACGTTTCAAAACGTTAAAAAAGTATAATTAGATTACACGACTTCTTTTCCCCATATGATTTTTGATGATAGTTTATATAAGATGATAACTATTGTAAAATAATATTGCGATGATTGTACTGCTATATGTTACACATGTACAACAAAAATGAATATTTCAACTACTGAAACTGGTTCTTATTGATAAGTTCCGGCCATGTGACATTGTTTCCTTTAAACCTCTCCTTACCAGCTATACGAAAATCTTCACATTCGTAACGATACAACCAACGTTTTCATTATTCAAATTTCTTTTGTATATCATAAAATTTAAAGACAATGAACAGTGTGTTGTAGAGCATGTTTTGCGAAAGAAATTAGATCTATGTATCATAAGAAATAACTGCAATTGTGTTTGAGTGATACAAAATATATTTTGTGCTAGTTGGGTGTGAAGTTTTGGGTAAATCCTGAAAATGGCTGGGAAGGAGAGAGTTAATCAATTTGACTGTACAAGTGTCATATGTTACTCTTAAGTTCATGATTTGGCGTTATATAAACAACTCCATTTCCATGATAATGTTAATGATGATGATGATGATGATGATGATGATGATGATGATGATGATGATGATGATGATGATGATGATGATGATGGTGGCGGTGGTGGTTGTGGTAGTGGTGGTGGTGGTGGCTGTGGTGGAGATAAAAAATAATTTTATGGAAGAGATGGGGTTTAGAATTTAAGAAGATTTGTTAATTGAAAAACAAGACGTGCATCGATTAATAATTGATGGCAATGTGCAAGATAATCCAAGTAAAAGGATGAAAGCAATGATATTGTGTGAAAAAAATAATTCGTGCAAGAGCAGATAAAAGCAAGGGCCAAATTGAAATGGAATCAAACTAAAATAGTCAAAGAGTCAAGTGGTGACATAAATTTGATGATTCGTGCAGTTTAACATATGATATTTGCTAGGATATTGAGAATATATATATATATATATATATATATATATATATATAAATATATATATATATATATAAACAGTCCACTCCGGGTAATCGCAATACATTGGGATCAGCGATAATGTTACGATTAATCAAAGTTGAGTTTCCTGTCACTATTGCAATGTTGTAACTCCAGGGCCTATCTTTGTAAGAGTAATAACGTCGTAGGCCAAAACACAAGAGATGAGAGCATTAATATATATATATATATATATATATATATATATATATATATATATATATGTGCACACACACAGATATATATATATATATATATATATATATATATATATATATATATATATATATATATATATATATATACATTAACTTAAATCACCATGCTCCAATAGAACCCTATTGCTATCGAGTCAACAAAATCCTTTATAATATATTTCTTAATTGTGGTATTTAGAAATATAAATTTCTTCATAAAAGACCTATTTGTAAATTGAAGAAACACAATCTACTTGTCTTAAAGCCGCTATCCTGAAATAATAAGCGCAATATTCACCCAAGGTACTCATATGGCTTTACAAATGGCGCTTGGGCAACAGTATCTCTAAACAAGTAGGGCAAATAATGTATTGTTATGAGGGGATGCTATCAAAACAAAATTTATCTAAACAGAGTATTTTTTGCTTTACCACATTGGCTGTATCGTTATTCCTTTTCAAACACTTTTAAGAGTTAGTTTTATTTTGGAAATGATTCCTGACTTTAAAAGATTATCGTAATTTATTACCCATAGTTAAGATACATTGGAATATATTAAAATAATTTGTCTCTTTGGGTATTTTAAGAAGAAATAAAGCTAATGTTATAGGGCAATTGCCTAATGTGTATGTTAAAATGGTGAGAAAATTTGAGTAAAGAGTCTATTCCAAGGAACCAACTTTGGGTCGTCCAAAGCGGACTCAAACCTGGAATAATCTGACTCAATCTGAGTATTATATTGATAGACCACAGTGTTCAAGATAAATGAAAATCTTCCAGAGGTCATTCCAGGGATAGTTGTGCTTCGCGAAGCACTAGTATGCCAAATTTGCATCATATCGAATTGAATTTTACATTATTTGTTAATTTTATATCGAAAAAAAAAAAACACACGAGAAAAATAAATCTTGATCCACTAATGAAAATAACAAAAGAAAACAAAACACTTTAACTAAAGAACAACAAATAAACAAACAAAACAGAACTATTTTTTTTACACAAGCATATACCTGAAACACCTACAGACATAACAGAAGAAGAATACAAGGAAAATCATCACTAGTATACAACATACAACAAATTAAAAACAAAACAAAAAATAATACAAAAGCAAAACAGAAACAGAACTAAAACAAATAGAGCGATGGTAGTAATCATTAATCAATGTGACAATTCTAATGGTATGCAAGTGATACAAAGGAGATTAGTTCGATAAAACCTCAATTTTAAAGAGCGATGGGTGCCAACGGTCGCATTTCGTTATTTGTTTAAATTTAACCGATAGTAGTTCTATTGCTTATCATCATCATTATCATCAATGCATTTTTTCACAGACAAACAGTTTCCATCCCTCTCTATCTAGAGATAACTCTTTTTTTTATCTCGTTCCATGTCTTATCATTTCTGAAATAAATATCAAATTACGAATCCAGGAAGCGGGCACCAGTGGAAGATAAAGATCTGAACAAGTGTGTATGAAAGGTACCAGACAAAGCAAGAAAGTAAAATACAGGAAAAAAATCCATCCCAAAAAATAAGTCTACCTCGACTGGTTAGTATCGAACCTCAGACCTTCTGATTACCAGTCAGACGTGCTACACCATTACACCACAGAGGCTTCCAATAGCTGGGACAATTTTAATACCTATATTCTTCACAAGGGTACACGTAAAGCTGGCACCTTTCATACACACTTGTTCAGATATTTATCTTATCATTTCTCTGTATATTACAGTAGCTTTTTTAACTCTTCCCCGTGTTCCCCGCGGTCTTCACTTTGATCTTCTTCCCTGAGGGTTCCAGTCCAATACTTTCTTTGTTATAATGAAGTCATTCTTTCTAAGGGTGTGTCCACCTATTAATGATGGTATTATTAAATTGGTATTATACTTCTTTAAGGTCCAGGCTTGAGAGATTTTGACAGTATAAGGATCAATAACTAGTTTTCTGGCTTAATTTTTAATTTTTTAAAAATTCATAGTGCATCAGTTTGGGTGTGGCGAGTGCTCGAGAAATACAAAACTTTGTTGAATATTAAAATAAATGTGATTTTAATGTTATATTTATATACAAATACGTCTCCTTAAGAGAATCAATCTTACATGTGAATAGGGATAAATATCTCCTACAGGGAGCGAATAAAATTATGGTGATATGAGGTTACCGATAATGGAACCTGTCCGATGAAGTTTGTTTGATACACTTTGAGAGTTAAAACTGGCTTTATTACGAAGTTACTCACCCACTGATCAATATCATTCGCTGTAATAGGAGAACATTCTATAATATTTAATTTTGTTCAATTTTTAAAAAATCTAACTAGTCATAGCATCAAAATATTTTTAATCCCTTTGAATAATCAACATAGACGTAATTTGCAATCATTCTATTTCATACTCAAAGCCATGAGATTAACTAATTTTTCGTTATAGCTAATTTAGCTGCATATGTAGATAGAGAAAGAGAGAGGTAGATAGATAGATAAATAGAGAGAAAAGAGAGAGAGAGAGATAGAGAGAGAAAGAGAGAGAGAAAGAGGGGGTGACGGAGAACGAGATAATATTTTTAAAGACATCTCTGATTCTTGAATCTTAAACTTTAAATTAGTAATATTATTCACGTTTCACCCAGCATCATTTAGTGTTGAACTAAAGCAATCAAAAACATTTGAAACCAATGTTTCAAATAATATTATTGTAAGAAATTTTATTTCCGCCTTACATTTCTGTCACATCAATTATCATGCCAAAATATGTTCAGAATATATCCATGTCAAGCATGTCGTATCTTGTACATCGTCAACAAGTTATAAAAACTACCCAACCAATCAGAATCAGATGTTAACTTTAGTCATTACAATTTTAAGTGCTCAATTCAATGTTTGAAAAGAGACTAAAGTTCAAGTATAATTAACTGTTAAACGATGTGTTTTCTTCCATATTTTGCTACGTTCCTAAAAACTGTTATGAGAGGATATCATCAGAACCAAAGTATTTTTTTTGCTTTACCATTGTGGTTTTATCATTATTATTCTCTTTCAAATATTTGCAAGAGTAATTTTGCTTTAGAAATATTTCGTGACTAAAAAAGAGCACCAAATTAAATATTTCATTACTCATATTTGAGATAATGTGGAGTATGATAAAATAATTTTACAAACGTTTCCCGTTAAACTAACCGCGTTTGGGAATGACATGAAATTCTAGTTTGTAAATTAAATCTTACCCCATTTGGTGTACAAGAAATGTATATAACTGGTTTATCAGTTCGTGATTTGATACACAACTAGTGATCAGGCCAAATAAGATAAATGGGTAACTAGCTACACACTGATATTATAATAGGAATTGGACATTGGTCACCTGTTGCAGCCCGCCGTGTTCCTACTAAACCTCTTCAGGACGTTTTTGTGGTTCGTAAGTGATTCCAAAAAGATATAGATCTGATTGATAATGATGAAAAAATACATTAAGTGGTTTCGTTTTAAAGGAATAGATTCTGCTGATTTCCAATTTTAATTGACTGTTTTCTTAGAACCTTGCTTATTTTTATATCCCATATCTTTATTTACATGACATATTAATGTTACAAATTTTGTATCATTGTAAATACATTTATCTTTTCCAATCCCTGAACGATTGCGCTTTTACGTCATCAATGATTTATTATCTAAAAAGTAGCGTTCAGACGAAAAAGTAACGTTTCGTACCTATTTTAGATTGTCCTTTTTGCCAAGGCATTAATTAACCAGAAAGCTTTTAAAGAATATGAATTAATTAAAAGGATCTCTAATAACATGATGATAAAATGGTCACCTTCAATATTTAAAGTAATGTTTTATGGACAAAATGCTACGCTTTGTGTTTGACAGTGTACGGCAATGTTGTCAAAATGTATTATGAATCCTGAATAAAAGTATTGACAACAGATTTATATTGACTGTTGACTCAGAATTCATTGTTAAATAAATATACCAGCAACTTTGGGGAAAGTCTAATGATTAAAAGAGCTGAAAGACAAAATAATTTTTCATGAGGGAAGCTTTCTACTTATTTAACTCTAAATTGAATGGAATATTGAACATAAACCCTCACCAAAACCATGGATTGTGCACAATAATTGTCCTGTGAGGATAGCCTTTAATTATTTGTAAAAGAAAAAAAGGAACAAGGAATCATTGTATGTGAACCTGTTCGACAATCAGAATTGTTCAAAGAGATAAAAACAATGCGAATGTCTTCTTATACCATCTTACATGCCGTCTCCAATTTCATTCGAACCTGACAGACATCACAACACGTGAGAGATCGCCTAAATCTTGTAACATGGGGCATGATTGACAACAAAAACTGAGTTTATGTATAGATAATTCAAATTCATTTTAAACAATATCATTGTGTTGGGGAAATTTAATGAGATTCCTAATTTTTTAAAAACCATTACCCGTCAAAATTCTGAAAAAAAATGACTTGTTTTATGATTAGACAAATAATGAGAAATTGATAAAAGCAACATTCTCTCTACATTGTAAGAGTAAACATTTTGTGTAAAGCCAAGGATACAATTATAGCTGCTGCAATTTTAATAACTCAATTCACGGAAAAGTCTTACAAAAATATTATAGAAAACACATTAGGCAAACGGATGACTTATACAAGTATATATGTAAGCCTCACTAGCTTTCGTGACATCTTATATTTCAGGAGGACCTAAAAAGGCAGATGATGATGATGATGATGATGATGATGATGATGATGATGATGATGATGATGATGTTGCTGTCCCGGTCACATTTATCTCTTGTCTTTACGAAAGAATAACTTTCTATTTCAAACTGTTTTTTTTTCATTGCCCTTTCCTCACTCTATCACCAACTCATTTCCGTGACCGGATGGTCATAGGGGAACTTGTGGGATGCAACCTTCACATCCAATGCAACTTATCTCGGCCAATAGCCTTTTCTATTCTTTCCAGATTGTAGGTATTATCTAATCAGATGTCATTGTTTCCATTGTAAGTAATACCTGAAAATGGTGGTTTATCCCTAAATGTTCTTTGAACGCGCATTATTTCCATGCATCCTCAATCTTGTTTAACACTACCATTAACAGTTCATTGCTTTATGAAGTAAATATTAACTTCCCCTCTTTCTTGCAGTACTTGTGTCATTTTTCAACTTCAATCCTGAATCTTGTTTCAATCTACCGTTGACAGTTTACTGCTTTATGATGTACGATATTGACTTCATCTCTTTCTTGCAGTACTTGTGTCATTTTTCATCTTCAATCCTGAATCTTGTTTCAATCTACCGTTGACAGTTCACTGCTTTATGATGTACGATATTGACTTCATCTCTTTCTTGCAGTACTTGTGTCATTTTTCATCTTCAATCCTGAATCGTGTTTAAATTTACCGTTGACAGTTCACTGCTTTATGACGTACGATATTGACTTCATCTCTTTCTTGCAGTAAAAACCTTGAGCTTTGATATTAAGCAATATCCACTTATCGTTCTTAAAGCGCTTTACAAAGTACTTGTGTCATTCTTATCTTCTTTGCTGAATCTTTTAAAGACTATTGTTTATAGTCCACTGCTTTATGAGGTACCATTTTAACTTCATCTTTTTCTTGCAATGTAAATGCTGCTGCTCATTATCTCATTCATATGTAGTGTTTCATTCATCCTGTTTGTTGATAAAAAGGAAACCCGAAAAGTCCATTTTATCTGTTTTCGTAATTAAATTGAAGCTTACTTAAATTTCACATTGTTATTATCTCTTTCTTGCAGCAAATGACTTGGCTATCATGACGACTTCTTGCTTGTTCATTTAAGTGTCCTTGGTCTTAATAGTATCTTGAATTATTTTGTGTGTGTGTTGGTAAATAAGAATGGTTATTATTCACTACTTTTAACTTAAAAAAACAGTCCTTCAGAACCGTGAGGTTAATGTTGGCGGAGTTCATTATCTCGGTTCTTATAGCGTTTGCATGAAACGAACAAAACAACGAAGGATAAATGATTTAATTTTCTTTCCATCTTGGACTTTTTCTTATTGTAGGGACTCATCCATCTTTTTTGGCTGACGCATGGAAAGGCAATATTTTAGATTTTAAAAATCTAATGAAACAAAATCATGTATCAGGGCATTAATTCAACACTGCCTAACTCTGTAAAAACACGAGTTTAAGATTTGGCTAGAAAACTCGTCCTTCAAAAATATCAAGGCTGGTTTTCCAAAACTCTTAAAAGAGTGAGGATTTGATGATCTTTATTGACTACCAGCAAGTATTTAGTCTCGAGAGGATAAGATGTTATCTCTCTGAAACAAGAAGACCAATTACACAAGATAGGTATATATACAATCCTTCGGAAGAATGCAACATGCACGTGAAATGATTGTAAATTAATTTTTGACATCAGACTTTTATTCCCTATTACCTTCAAAATAAGCATATAAAATATTCGAAAGTATAATTTGGAGTTTTTTCAAAGAAATCATTTATTGTACTTTTAATAGAAATGCATTTAAGTAAAACAATATTGTAATTAAAGGATGTGTGATAGTAGCCTTGGTAAATTTACAGCCTGACACTGACCGTAGCTTTCGTAAACTTATTGATGCATTGCGTTCAATTAAAAACTGTGCCAGCCGGATATTTGGTACCATCACACAAAACTATGTGTAAATCTTAAAGATTTATAGTCTGATTAATACAATTTAGTGAAAACTACTCATAAAATGACTGAGTAAAAACAATAACAAAGCTGAGTGACGTCAATTTCGTTCTATCCATAGCCTGTCTTACACCGAACAAATAAAAAATTATGTCAAAAGACAAGTATTCTAGACAAAAAACAAAAACAATCGTGAGTTGTATTCCATAGATCAATTAATGGGATCAATATTTTCTTTGAGCACTACCAACGACAACTCACTATGCGGTGTATTAATTTGTAGCTCACTTCAAAAGATAAGTCCCAGTGTCAGGCTATAAGTTTACGAAGGCTTTGCACTGATCAAAAAAGAAGAATACTTCATATGGTGACGACAACACAAAGAAAATTAGCAATGAGTTGTATTCATTTTGTTCAACAAATGAGATCACTTGTTACCTTGTTCACTATATTTTGGTGATCGCCATTTTGTATTGCGATGCAATTTTTATGAAATGTCAAGTGATACGCTAACAAAGACTACTGTGTGATCATGTGTATGGCTTTGGGCAGAAATTCACAGTAAAATATTCATAGACGAGTTCACAAAGAAGACACACCTTAACCCCATTAAAAAACAGAAAAGGCACATGTTAAAAATTTATAGGTTAGAGATAGCCATGTTCACAGAGTGGCACCCAGTGGCGTTGCGCTATCGGTTGGTGTGGTAGCATGCACCACTTCTATTTTCGTGTTTATAGTCCGTTCCACAACCCGTGTGCACGCGATGACGTGGATATCGTCACAACCTTCTGATGGATTTTAATGATAATTGGCTCGTTTACTCGAATTGTTAGTGACATTAAGCCGATTTTTTGTGCATCATCAGTATCATACTTTAGATTTTTTCTTCTTTAAGGTATATAAAGAACGAAGGGTCTGGGATGAGTGAATATTTTGATGTTTTACAATACGATATTATACACAGTGAGTTCTGTTGTGATAACGATCGCTAAACTCGCTTGATCAGGCTTGACCAATGATTTCCATTTCACGAGATTCATCTGCACTACTCACTATTATTTCCATATTGAGTTAAAAATAACACAGCAAAACGTACATTTTGTACACACTTGACATAAACAATTGTTACAATTTAATATTTGAAAGCCATAGGCGTAGCTTCCCGTTGTGAATTCTACATTTAAAAAACTGATAACAAACATGGATTAAACATGCACATTTGTCACTTAAAATATAAGCCCGCATGCAAAAAATCACGCCTCCACATTTCGTAACTTTGGAGGAATTTGCAATATTCCGGGCACACGGGACTTTGCACGCACTATAGAAATAAAAGCAGCTTAATTTTTGTCAGATGACTCACACCACACACAAATTATGTCTCGCCCTTATAGTCCAATTGGTTTATTTTAGTGAAAACTAATCATGCAAATGGCGGTTTGATAACAGTACAGCGTGCCTGGTGACGTCAACTTCATTCATTCGATACAAGTTTTTATCCCTCTGATTGTGGCACTACCTTATAATGTGATGACGCCACGCCTCTGGTGGCACAGGTTCACACATTCGTACAAGGTAAAGACAAGTATTACACACAGAAATGTAACTCGTTTTCTTACGTGTAGAAAAAAAGCACACATGCGCAAATATATATGAAGACACGTTATGTTAATCATTAAAACAGGACTTCAAACCTTCACACACTCAAACTAAAAGACATAAGACGTTTAGAAACGTGTAAGATGAGAAATACACACATTTACACACTTATACGGTGAGAAAGACATACGTATACAATGAGAGAAAAGACACATTGTAACATATATTCATACGGTTGGAAATACATACGTTCATATGAGGGAAGAGATACAAGTTTACATACCCATACGGTGAGAAAGATAAGTTCATATAAGGGAAGAGATACACGTTTACAAACTCATACGGTGAGAAAGATACGTTCATATGAAGGAAGAGACATAGGTTTATATTCATACGAAGAGAAAAACAAACTTTCACACAATTCCGTCAGGAGATATACAATCATCTTTTTAAAAAATCATAAAAAAATGAAAGCAAAAATATTCACACACCGAGACTGGGAGAAAACGCACGTTTACAGATCCAAACAAGCAGGGTAAAATAGGTTACTTAACTAAATGAAAAGAATACACACTTATACCAAAATAATAATATACAATCTGTTATTGAATGAAATGTAATGCAATGATTGTTGATAACAATGTGCTCATTCATGTGTGAAACTAATCGAATTTCATATCTCTTTTGTTTTTTTGTTTTTTTTTTCATTTTGTGATATTGTTGTCAAACGCAGATTTCGGTCGCAGTCATAGGTCACATTCTCGATAAACTTATCTAGCGCATTGTTTTATGAGTCGGTATTAAAAAGATAAACAAAAAGAAATGAAAGCAAACAAACATTAAAAAATAAAACAAAACAAAACAAAATATTTACGTGTGATACAACATAAATAACGATATGGATTAAAACATGGTTACAAAACAAAATGTGAACAAAGATAAACATACAAAATCAAATTATCAGAATGATAAATGCACTTGGTGTCAAAATGATGTTTTAGCGTTGTTAATTATCTTTTTTAAATCAAGACTAATTTGATTTGTTTTTATTTTACATCAAAAAAAAAAATAATCTTAGATCTGCGACTGCGTTGCAATTTTGCTGTTTTGACAAAACTCATTTTCTAGCTCTTTTGATTTATAAGGCTTCTTTGTATCGGAGAAATAACAGAACTGACATCTATTTTAAATTAATCTTTCATCACTAAGACTGTCTTAGATTGTAAATTAAGTGCATTCATTTTCGTCTCATATCGGTTCCAAATTCGTGAACAACCCGTGTGTCATAGACGCTTTAGATAGTGTGCGATTGGCTTAGAAATCGACTACATTGCCATCCGGAAATAAAACGGACAAACACACAAAACTATGTGTAATATTGAACGTTTGTAGTCTGCTTAATACAGTTTAGTGAGAATTACTCAGAAACATGGATGGAAAAAAAAAACAATAAGAAAGACCAAAGTGACGCCATCTTCGTTCTATCTTTTCAATTCTGTAATTTACTCATACAAAAAAAAACCCATATGAAACAGACCAACAATAAAAGTATGTGTAATCTAAAACGTGTATATTACTAATCAAGCATTTATATCGTGAGAACTTAGATAACCACGCCTCACGGGCAGTCGTCATAATGTAAACAATGACAGTGATTGGTAAAATAGCAAACTACACATGTTTTAATTCCGATAATATGTGTCTAAGTAAAAAACCCACTGTTCTACCGTTTGTCCAACACAGAAATATATGTGTAAACTTAAACGTTTATAATATGATCGAGAAAATCGTGTGATAACTAGTTACCCATATGGCGGAATGAATACAATAACAATAGTCAGAGAAAGGTCGAATTAATTCACTCTGTTGTTTATAAAGACTTAAAAATCCTGTCAGAATAATACTTAGAGGTCCAAAAAGACATATATGCCTGTTTTATCGACTACTCAAAGGCATTTGATTCTGTTAGTCATCAGAAACTTATCCAGGACCTTGTGGCAATAGGTGTGGAAGAGAATGATGTGGCTCTAATCGCTAATCTGTACTGGCAGCAAAAGGCTCAGATAAAAGTGCAGGCAGATACAACAGATGCAATTGAAATCAAGAAAGGAGTGCGCCAGGGATGTGTTATGTCTCCTTGCTTGTTTAATTTATACACAGAGTCTATATTTCGGCAAGTAGAAACAGCACAAGGGTTGAAGGTTGGTGGCCACAACATCAACAATTTACGTTACGCTGACGATACTGTCCTGTTGGCGGAAAGTAAGGAAGACCTACAGAAGCTAATTTCAAAAGTGAACGAAGAGAGTAAAGAAAAGGGGCTGTTCATGAATGCGAAGAAGACAAAAACAATGGTGATAACAAAAAAGAAAGAGCCCATAGACATAGATATAGAAATAGAAGAGTGTCCAGTGGAACACGTAAAGGAGTTCACGTACTTGGGGCAGTTGGTAACATCCGATGCAAAGTCTGACAAAGAGATCAGGAGACGAATAATGCTGGCCAAAAATGCGTTCATGAAACTAAAGGCAATCCTCAACAACACAAATATCTCCATCAGAACACGAATGAGATGCACCAAATGCTATGTGTGGTCCATTTTCTTTTATGGTTGTGAAACGTGGACACTAACCGCACAGACAGAACAACGTATTGAAGCTTTTGAGATGTGGACGTACAGGAGAATACTGAAAATACCTTGGACAGCAAGAAAAACAAACATCGAAGTCCTCGACCTAATGGGCCAAAAACAAAAAGAACTTCTTTTGACTGTGAAGCACAAAAAGCTGTCATATTTTGGACATATGCGAAGACATGATAGTCTCGAAAAAAGGATAATGGAGGGAAGAATTGAAGGAAAGAGAGGCAGAGGAAGACAAAGGAAATCCTGGACAGATGGCATCAAGGAAGCTACAGGACGGCGCATGGCAGACTGTAACGAGGCTGCAATGGACCGTGAAGGATGGAAAGCCATGACATCCGACCTCTGGAAAGAGATGGAACCCGGGTAAGGTAAGTAAGGTTTATAAACAACCAACTATGTTTGTCACAGCACGTGTGAAGGTATGTCACAAGTTCCATGTTTGATAGATCAAAATTCTACTAGTTAATTATCCAAAAGGTGTTTTTAAAACAATAACAAATAAACTTCATGCGTTGTTTCAATATGCTGATTGGAAACTGAAAGAAAGTTTAATTCCGAGATAAAACGTTCGCGTTCGGTTTCCGTTCGATCGGCAACTAATACGAGAGGGGTCACTCCGTAGCCATCGTTAAGTTATAGCCTGACACTAAAACCCAAAAAGACTGGTATTTTGACGTCATTATTTGGTTAGTTTTATTGCATCGCCTAGTGAGTTGTCGTTAGTAGAGCTCATGGAAACAAGTTATTTCATTGGTTGAACTATTGAATACAACTCACGATTTGTTTTCTTTTGTGGCCCAAGACTGGCATTTTGACGTCATTTTTGGTCAATGTCAGGCTATAGATAGTATGCGCTTGACTAAGAAGCTCATAACATTGCCATCCGGAAGTAAAACGGATCAACACACAAAACGGGGTGTATCCATGAACGTTTATAATCAGGTTAATACAGTTCAGTGAGCATTACTCATAAACGCGGATGGCAAAAAACAAAAACAAAGACCTGATTTACGTCATCTTCGAACTATCTATAAGTTAACGATAGCTACGGTCACTCACTTTGCTATGATGAAGCAAGAAAATGACTGAGAGGGAATGTCAAACTGAGAGCAAAACGGACCTGAAAGGAAGGTGAATGCACTCAGTTTACAACCTAAGATATCAAAATATTTTGTTATTTTGTAAAATGTCTTTTGCAATTATGAGATGAAACACATTTATTAATAGAGTAAATTAATAATTCTCATTTTATAACTGATTATTAAAAATCAAACTGTATCTTTATTGTTATTTTAACCCTATCATTCTGATACTTTGTCGTGCTACGTGATATGAGACCCATCGCCTTAAAACGGTATTATGTCGTGCAAAAAAGTAATTTTAACGTTGAAATGACCCCAGAAATATGATTTACCCCCCTTCAATTTCAAGCTCAAGTTCAACTCCTTTATCTTCTAAAGGTGAATTACCAATCCGTGCAGGTTTTATACAAGTGGATACAATAGTCTGATGTCACGCCGCCCGGCAACGGCGGCCATCTTGGTTCTCAACAAAGAAAATCATTACTTTTTATTCTTCAAGCTGGCTAGAACTTTTCATATGTCTTGTGATCAGAATGTGTAAAAGTCAAAACATGATCAAATTTATGTTTTTTTCCCTCTAGATACGCTTTTATGCTCGCCGGAGAAATATTTCATACGGGCGTCCGCCATTGTTCCGATAATTTAGAGCCAGTGTTACTAAAATATCATGCGTCATTAGGAAGGAAGTGACGTTACGACTGTTGAAGAGTATTGTGTGTTGACTTTCTCCATTATTGTGTTATTGAGTTGAAAAATAAATGTTTAATAGATGATCTATTTTGTTGTTCGTAATATCTATGATTTCTGGTGTGAGTGTGTTCCATTCCTCGATGGTTCTTGTGGGGGCTAAAAACTGTTTTTTTGTGTGTTGGAAATGTGAGCATACTGCTATGATAATTTCTTGTAATTGTACAGTGTTGATTTGTACAATTTTGTGGTAGAGTTACAGTTCTTTTATTGGAATGTACTGTTTTGTGAAGAAGTTGGAAGCGTTTTCTCTCTCTCTCTCTCTCTCTCTCTCTCTCTCTCTCTCTCTCTCTCTCTCTTTCTCTCTCTCTCTCTTTTCTTCTTTATAGCTCTCTACATTTCAATATTTTTCTTAAATTAATTAGTTTAATTCAATTAGGATATTGAATTTAAATATAGTTAAATCATATAACTTTAGTGTTATGTAAATATTCATCATAATACGAATAATTATCGCGATTTATATTTTTAACCATTCAGTCTCATTAACTAATATTTCAGGGATATAATAAACCATTATAAGTTATATAAATTAGAGTTAAATAGATCAAAAATATAATTAGTGATACTTTTAGTGACTTTTATATAAAAATATTATCATATACTATAATATACTATATATATAATTATCCTAATTTTATAATATGAGTATACGTTCAATTTAGTGCGCTTACACTCATTCACAACATAATACCCTTTCGAAGAAAATTAAAAACAAACAATTATAATTTATATCATTAAACAAAAAATTTAAAAAAATATATATATAACTATAAAAACTCGACACTGTGTTGTAGATTTCATTCTGCTGAATAACACTATGTATAGAATGTTCTTATTGCTTTTTTTATGTTGGTAGGTGTGAAGTTTTGGAGAAAATAATGAAATTGGCTGGCAAGGAGTGAGTTAAGGCATTGTACTGTGATCAACGGTCCCGGGCGGGTTCTATCTGCTCCCCTTCAGGCACTTTCGTTATTTTTTTTTTCTTTGGCAAGATTATTAACCCCCAATTTGCTCACTAGGACAACATGGGTGATTCCATGTGACATCAGAGATCCTGTTTGATGGATTATCTATGCTGCCGTACTCTTCAAAAACACATATTTGAGAAGTTTCAGGTTTGAACGTTTTTGCTAGGACGAGGGTCACTTAAATCGATCGATATTTGAAGGACGAGTTTTCTGGCCAAATTTTTAAAATATGGGTTTTTCCAGAGCACGGCAGTAATTTCCTTCATGCAATGCCTAGGCAACGGGATCTTTTGTTGTCCTGGCGGAAAGGTGTAATTAGATTTAGTACTCTGGAAAGACCCGTAATTCGCGATTCTGAGGTTTGAGAGTTTTTGCCCAGAGGTGATTTAAATTGATCCATATTTGAAGGACGATTATTTTTCCCAAATTTTTAAATACGCGTCTTTCCAGAATACGACATTTAACTGGTTAACGTGATTTCTTTAAATTTATGCCCCTCCGCCACCGCATCATAAATACCCGTCGCCTATGCAGTCCACAAAGGCATACAGATAATTCATCAAAATGTCAGATGTCAACAGGAATAACCATGTTGTCCAAGAAGTGAGTAGGACAGTGCCAGAAGACAACAGATAATAAAAAACTTCGCGGCAGCTTTGGGGGCTCAAACTCGCGACCTTACTGGTACGACAACTCCGCCTGGCCGGGGAGATCGTGACTTTACCGTATGAGCTATCCACGACCCCAAAAAAGTCGCTTCAAACCGTAGTGTAACTAGGGCCTTCTCTCCCCGACTTCTTGAGGTCACGGGTTCAACACACACAAACGCCAAGTGAGAAAATAGGGGGTCAACCCTCTCCTTACCACCCATAGGAAAATTGTCACTTTCGTCAGGATGTAACCGATAATTTTCTTATTCTGATTTCTCTTGTACATCACAAAATTTAAAGAAATGCTTTGATTACAGCTATAAATACTAAACACTGTGTTGCAGAGCTCACTTCTAACTTTTTTGTTTGAGTAAGAAGTCTATTTTTGTGCTGGGTGGGTGTGAATTTTCGGGGGAAATTCTAAAAATAGCTGGTAAGGTGAAAGTTAATAATCATACCCAAGGGAAAAAAACGAAAATGCCTGAAGCGGGGCTCTAACCCGGGACCATCCTGGTCACAGTGCAATGCATTAAAGCTTCAAAAGGCTCAGAATTATATGGAATTTTAAGAAAAACTAATTCCTTCAATATTAATGAAGCCGTGTATTTTATCTCAAATCTTAAGGTCTAATCTTATCATCGGGTTTACACCGACTTAAACCGTTTTGAAATGGTCGGTGATTTACTGTGCATAATAAGTGGATAGATATTATAATTATAGAATTATTGGTCCCTGTCGGGCCATGTATCTCTTAGCTCCATACTGAGGGCGTGGACGATCCATGCATCCGATTTAGAACCTTCCCGAAACTCTTCAAGCGTCAACTTCTCATCCAGATTCTGGTGGGATTAATAAAAAGAAAAAAAAAAAGGAAAATTAGATCAATTAAATTGGGCGAGGGGTGGGGGGGGGGGGTATTTTTTAGTGTAATTTTCGTGGATTTACATTTTATATTTGATTATTTAAGTAAAAATAGAAGTAAAATTAGATAAATTAAATGAGGGTAATTTTAGTGTAAATTTCGTGTATTTACATTATATATTTGATTACGTAAATTATTAGATGATTTAAACAGAAGTAAGGGGGGGGGGGGTATTTTAAATGTGAATTGCATGGACTTACATTTCATATTTGATTACTTAAGTAAAAAAAGAAGTAATATTAGATAAATTGATTGTTTTTTTTTCCTGTAAATTTCATGGCATTATATTTTATATTTGATAAACATGAATTTATTTCTAAAAGAATGATATCTTGGGTATTCATTCTGAAAAAAGCGGTGAAAAACAACTTTTTAGAAGAGCATGTGGTATACGTATTTAGTCTGTATTTTATTATATTTCCTATTGTTATATCAATGTAGTTTGAACTAGACAGTTTATTTATATTTACTAGATATTGTGAGCTATTTAATAGGAACTATGCGCTATACAAATTCATTATTTTGTATTATTATACATTATTATATTATAATTATATCGCTATATTCACTGAGTCCCAAGCCAACAGTAACAATTAACATGTTTGACATGATATGACGATTGTAACGCGCAATTAACTTTTTTAAAAAAGAAACAAAGCTGTTACTGATCAAGCACACATTATGCATCTCAATGCGTCGAGAGGATGTAAGAAAAAAAGTCCCCCCTCCCACCCCCAAGATTCAACTTTGCACTTAAGGGGGGATTTCATACCTTAAACCAGCAAGGCTATAGAAATCATTGGATGCAGAGGAAAAAGTGAGGTTGAGAGAGAGAGAGAGAGAGAGAGAGAGAGAGAGAGAGAGAGAGAGAGAGAGAGAGAGAGAGAGAGAGAGAGAGAGAGAGTGTGTGTGTGTGTGTGTGGGGGGGGGGGGGGGTTGCTGTGTGTGCAAAGAAGTAAAGTTCTTGTTCATATTACCACATCCATCTGCTGGAATATCTTTTCAACTCTTTTCTTGGGCGTATCCTCGTCCTTGGGGAGTTCCATTAGGTTTCCCACCATGCTATAAATAGCCTCTACAATCTCCGCCATTTCTGATTTGGTGATATACCCGTCGTTGTCAAGATCGTAGAGACTGAAAGCCCCTGGATAGGAATAGATCAGGGTTACAAATTTGGCGTTTTTGATGCCAAATTCTACAGAAATATGAGGGTTTTTATGGAAAATTGGGTTTAGAATTATTTTATTTGTTTGTTTTATTTGTTTGTTTTTATTTTTGGCATTTTATTAAAAAAATTTTCATTTTACCTATTCAATAGACAAAATGCATAATAATGGTATGGGATTTACTAGTTTTTATCCCTTGATTAACAAGACAAGTTGAAATATTTACGGTAGTTTGATAAGAAAAATGATAATTATTTCTATTTTCCTACTCATTTTGCAGAAAAAGTTGTACTTGAATAATGTTGGCGTTTTCTTCAGACCATTTGGCATTTTACTGAGAATATTTTGGCATCTTCATCAAAATAAATTTGGCATTTAAGTAAAAGACAACAAATTTGAGATTTATGCTTTTTTTCTTTTCTTAATTTCAGGAAATAATATCCAATTATTCCAATGAAGGTATTACCTTTGTCTTAAATTTCACATTGTAAGTTCAAAATTGAATTTCAAGCATCAGGGTCATGTTGACATAATATCATTTTGAGACGACAGTCACATATTTTGTCCTCAAAAACTATCATTACTTACAATTGAGTTTTTCATCTAGTGATCCTCTTGACGTAATGGACAGGGCGCGGATGAATTCTCGGAAGGAGATGAAGCCGTCCTAGGGATTTGAAACAAAAAATAGTTCAGAAAGATACAATTTGGATCGTCGTATATGTTCAATGTACGAGGGTTGATCAAAAAATATAAATGGGGATGATTTATATTACCTTTCCAAGTGCCTGAGGTCATTGGTCACATTGCAATATATGTTCAAAGTGACCTACATAGTGAAAGGTGTTGACAGTTTTTGAAATATCTAACATCACGATTGGTCTTTTTGTTCAGCTTGACACAGAGAGTATGTTTACAACTTTCATAAACAAAGCAGCGTGTTTACATTTACTGCTCGATGGATTCTACGAGTAAACAAAAGTAACAAAATAACGCAATTCATTAAAATAACCAGTCACGACACTGAGATACCTGTCCCATGTGGAAAAGTCTTTGTAATAGACACATAGATAACCACGCCTCTCGGACAGTCGTCATAATGTAAATAATGACAGTGATTGGTAAACAGAGCGAATTACACAGGTTTTACTCTCGATAACATGCGTCCAAAAAAAAAAAATAAATAAAAAACACGTCTACTGCTTGATCAAATAAAACTAACAAAGAAAAGATTTGGAGATTGACACGTTTAGACTCTATAATATTATGCTCGATCGAGAACATTGTGTGATAACTAGTCACCCATTTGGCGGTATAGATAGAATGAAGATGACGTCGCTCTGGTCTTTGTTATTGGTTTTTGCCACCCACGTTTATGAGTAATTATCACTTAAATGTATTATCCAGACTATAAAAGTTCATGATTATACATAGTTGTTTGTGTTGGTCCGTTATACTTCCGGATGGCAATGTTGTGAGCTTCTTAGCCAAGCGCAAACTACCTATAGATAGTTTGGGTTTGGCTAAGAAGCTCATAACATTGCTATCTGGAAGTATAAGGACGAACGAACAAAACTGCGTGTAACCATGAACGTTTATAGTCTGATTAATACTGTTTAGTGAGAATTACTCATTAACGTGGATGGCAAAGAACAATAACAAAGGCCGCAGTGACGTCAACTTCGATCTATCTATAAAAACAATAACATTTATCAGAAAGAAGGGTCAATATCATTCACATAATTGTTTATAAACAAACAACGATGTTTGTCCGAACACGTGCGAAGATGCGTCACAAATGCCATGTTTTGATTGGTCAAAAGAATCTACTGGTTAATTATTCCTTGGTTCGCCAATCTAGAGACTAAACTGGGTAGATAATGCATTCACTATATATGGTAAATCTTACTATTTGATTGGTACTCTCTGTGCTTTGAGCACATTAAGTAAAAAATTGCTATAGATAGTATGCGTTTGGCTGAGAAGCTCACAACATTGCAATCCGGAAGTATAATGAACCAACACACAAAACTATGTGTAACCTTAAACGTTTATAGTCTGGTTAATGCAGTTTAGGAAGAATTACTCATAAACGCGGATGGCAAAGAAACAATAACAAAGACTTGAGTGCCGTTAAATTCATTCTATCTACAGGTATATAGAAATTCAAGTCTTTTCATTGAACAGAAAATACCTACTTTATTGGAGTCGAACGCTCTGAAGACGTAGCCAGCAAATTTGACGGGGTTTCCATGAGGGAAAAACTGCTGATATATTTCTTGGAATTCCTGTGGAAGAGTGATAAAAATAAATAGGGGTGATTTGTGTGACAAACACGGATAGAGGTACTCGTAAATGAAAGCATGTATTGAAACAAAATACGATTTCAAGCTAGACAAAAAAATAAAATAGCATAACTATTAGCGTACAAAGTAAAAAGACAACAAAAACAAACAAACAAACAACAAGCAAGCATCAAGCAGATAATAAACTAAAAAAAAAACCCAGTAAAACAAAACACAACAAACAAAAAAAAAAAAAACAAAACAAAATAAAGATACATAAAGAACCTTAATTAGGAAAAGTTAATTTAGTTTTCAAAGTTTTTAATCGCATTTAATCATTTCCCCAACAAAATACATATCTTATTTAGATTTTATCAGAATGTGTGGCTTAAAAGAAAAATAAAAGATCCAAGATCCGGATCAGGCACAATGAGGATAGCTGGAATAACTTTAAGTGGAGAAAAAAGTTATGACATGATGTGATGCTTTCCAGCGATTGGATATTTTTTTATCAATGTAAACACACTCCTTTATTTATGAAATATATAAACATACTCATGGGTCAAATGAACAAAATGATCAATTGAGATGTTGAATATTTTGAAAACTGTGAACACAGGTCATTTTGAGTACATTTTGCAATGTGACTAATAATTTGAGCATATGGACAAAAACTATAAATGGTTCCTAAGTGATGTCTCATTCTGTTGAAAAGTTACCGATACGGCTTTTCCAGTACAGCCTCAGTTGTTCCCAAACAGGGCTCAAGTAAAGTAAAAAACCCAAATTTGGCGACCGTGGGAAGTGTAATGCCTAATCCACTCAGCCATATAAACCTCCCCGTCCCCGTCTTATTATTCTTTGCCATCCTCCTCCATATTCCTACACTCCCACCCCTTCCTTCTCCTCCTCGTCCTCCTCCTTTTACTACAATCATCCCACGCCTCATTTTCCTCCTCATCGTCCTCCTTCTCTTCTTCGTCCTCCTCATAAACCTCCTCCTTTTCCTCCGCCTCATCTCCCCATCCTCCTTATTCTCCTCTTCCTCGCGTCCTCATCCTTCTTCTTCTTCTTCTTCTTCTTCTTCTTCTTCTTCTTCTTCTTCTTCTTCTTCTTCTTCTTCTTCTTCTTCTTCTTCTTCTTCTTCTTCTTCTTCTTCTTCTTCTTCTTCTTCTTCGTCTTTGTCTCCACCTCTCCTCCTCCTCTACCTCCTTTCCTCTTCTTCTTCTTCTTCTTCTTCTTCTTCTTCTTCTTCTTCTTCTTCTTCTTCTTCTTCTTCTTCTTCTTCTCCTTCTCCTCCTCCTCCTCTTCCTCCTCCGCCTCAACATATTTACTTATCTGTACTTATTACCATAACAGTGACCCGATCCTATCCCCGTTTGTATTATTTGTTTTTTGACCGGCAGAGTCGATCAGGTGTATCGGACAGTTTAAAGGGAGGGACCACCATGGTACCAGCAATGGCGTATAATGATAATCGTATCATTGCCCTAAATTGTAGTAATTATGTTGTTACAGTTTATAGAATAAATGAAGTGGACGTCACTCAGCTCTCAGACCGCCAGAGAGGTGACATAAATTTACTTTAGTTGTACGTTACAAATAATAATAACACACACCGTTTTGTGTGTTGGTTATAATTGTTTTGGCAGGCAGACATGATATGCGGCAATGTGGTCTAGTGGTATGACACCCGCTTTTGGATCGGAATGTCCTGGGTTCGAGCCTCGATCGGCGCCTAGTTGAGTCCTTAGAGAAGGCTCTTTACTCACATTCTCTCACCGTACTCAGGTGTAAGATGAGTACCTGACCGTTAACAGCATTGTCTCTGTCCGAATAAAATTTGTAATATCGTCTAACAGACGTCATGTCCCGTCCTACATGTTAAATGTTGCTGTTGGCCAGGGACCCCTTGTAAAGCGCTTTGAGCACATTCGGTGGATATTGCGCTATATAAAAGCTCAATTTAATTTAATTCAATTTATTGAGTAAGTTACCTCACCACATCCCATCAATATGGCCTTATCTATATTAGAATACCTAATATATTTTTCAGCCATTTTTTTTTTGTGTGCATTGATTTCTTCTTTATTCACAGACGGAGGAATAAGGCGGGACTAGGAGCGGGGGTCTATAAATGCTGAATCTGTAGAGAGCACTTGTCTCAGACACGAGCGAACCTAATTCTTCTTCTTCTTCCTCTTCTTCTTCTTCTTCTTCTTCTTCTTCTTCTTCTTCTTCTTCTTCTTCTTCTTCTTCTTCTTCTTCTTCTTCTTCTTCTTCTTCTTCTTCGTTCCCCCTCATTTAAATGCTGTGCGCTTGTCTAATAAACTCACAACATTGCCATCCGGAAATATAATGGACCAACACACAAAACTATGTGTAACCTTGAACGTTTATAGTCTGGTTAATATAGTTAGTGAGAATTACTCATAAACGCGGATGGCAAAAACAATAACGAAGACCTGAGTGGAGTCAACTTCATTCTATCTATTGTCTGGTTAATATAGTTTAATGACTTCTGCAAAGTCCCTGGTTTTAGGGGTTTTTTTTTTGCCAAGATGAGGGTAATTTAAATCGGTCGATGTTTGAAGGACGAGTTTTCTGGTCAAATTTTTAAATATGTGTTTTTCCTGAGTACGGCAGTGTAGTCTTCACAAGGGTGCGTGAAAGTTCACAGCCGAAATGTTTGTTTTCTTCTTGTATTTTTCTCTCTGCTCTGTCTGGAACCATTTCATACAGACGTTTTCAGATCTTTATCTTACACCAGTGCCTGCTCCCTAATGCATCACTAGTATAAAATGAAGTCTGGATTCTATAATTCCGTCTGGTAACATAACTAAATGATAAAAATAATTTTAAAAAAATAAAATTGAGCTTTTTATATAGTGCAATATCCACTAAACGTGCTCAACGCGCTTTACAGGGTGTCCCCTGGCCAAACAGCAACTCTTAACGTATAGGACAGGAAATGACGCCTGTTAGGCGATTTTACAATTTTTTTAAATACAGAGACAACGCATTTAACGGTACTTATTTTACACATGAGTACGGTGAGAGAATGTGAGTAAAGAGCCTTTTCCAAGGACTCAACTATGCGCCGAGCGAGGCTCGAACCCAGGACCTTCCGATCCGAAAGCGAGTGTCATACCACAAGACCACATAGCCGCACAAACTAATGTGTCATAAAAATAAAATAAAATGTATTTGTTTTGGTGTGATATTTTCCCAAATGCTTTGGAATTGATTGGAGAAAAAACTGGTCTATAAATTTTGAAGGGGCGATTTGAGTATTAATTTTTTTTTAATTACCTAAAAAGGGGTGATTTTATCTATTCTGTATCGTCATTATAGGTTCTTAAAAAATGTGGGTGAAAAATATAAATTATTTGTGTTGATACCCGTTTTGCGACCTAATTTGGGGGTCTGGCATAAAAAAATATAACGATCTTGTGGCAAACATTCCACAAAAACTAATGAAGGAATAATCTCAATATTCTTCCCTCTTATTAACATTGTACTCTATGTCAACATAGAGAGATTTTACAGCTTATGGATCTTTTATTACAACATTGCAAAGTTGAGAATCAAAATGTTATGACAAAATTGATGTCAAAAAATTATAATTTAGATTATAATTCAAAAGACACATACTTTATCAAATAAATCTCTCTATGGTGACATAATACATTATCTTTGTAATAACTGAGGAAATGTTCAGACAATTTCATTGAACAGATTCTGAGAAACGTTTGACGCAGTATCCCATACCCTTAGAAAAATGACATATTGGGAAATAGCAAAATAGCTTTCCGTTTTTCACACTTTTCTTACTACCAGTACCCGTTTCGAATGTGTTTTTCGTGCCTTTATAGTCTATTTTAAGAAGTTGACTTCAATAATATTATTTCTAAGATAATAAAATAACTTTTTCCGCCAAAATCTCAAAATCAATTTTTTAAAGGATGTTCCTAATAATTAGACCCACACCGCCCCTTAAAGAAGAAGAAAAAAAAAATAATAAGCAAATTAGTTTTTACAACAATTTTAAGTTATTATCCCTCGTCCGTATTGCTTTCATAAGTAGAGGTCCATTATCGGCTTATAGCAGCACAAGGGTCCTTCAATACATGCTGGCACGTTGAAACAGCAGGCCCTTCAGTTGGTGAGAATTTATCACAATGTTTTACCACACGTTTACGTGAAATTGTTTTCCGATGTTGTAAGGCTCTCGGTATTTTTTAATTGGGTGTGTTTAAAACTACATTATGGGCAATGTTTCATGATCCTTTCAGCGTGAATTGATGAACATGTATACATTAAAATTAATAGTACGAGTTTTTATAGAGGGTACGAAATTGACGTCATTCAGCTCTTTGTTATTGCTTAGGGACAGCCATTTTGTTTAGTAGTTCTTACTAAATTCTATCAATCAGACTATAAACGTTAAAGATTACACATAGTTTTACGTTATATCAGGCTGGCGGATGTTGTGCGTATATTAACTAAAAACACAGCACCAATAGCACTTTTATACAGATAAAAACCTTTACATTGCTTCAGTTATATTTCAGCAAAACCATATGTTACCCACCGTCTCATAATATTATTATGTCGGGATAAATCGGGCCTTTATAAGTGAATTTAGAAATAAAAGTAGAAGAAACACAAAGGCTAAGTTGGTCGCAATATATAAAATATCTTTGTGCTCTACCTACCACAACAAAGTAAATAACAATGTGAAATTGAATGTAAGCTTCAAATTAATACTATACGAGAACAGATGAAATGGACGTTTTCGGTTTCCCCTTTATCAACAAAACAGGATGAATGAAGCACTGCAGACGAATGAGATAATGTGGTATTGGCGTTGTTAAGATGAATAGACAAACAAGTCCATTTATCAACGTCCTTACAAAATAAAAGTATTTTAAATAATCCTATAAAACTAACATCTATTTATATCTGCGCATGACAGGGTATTTAAAGGTCTGTAATCCTAGAAAACCCTTTAAGATTATGATGTTGTACGATATTAAAAAAAATTAAATGAAATTTAAAAACATGTTGATAACTTTGTTGAATTCCTGTAGATACCCAAAAACTGTTCTAGCTAAGTTATTTGTGGAATCTTCATTAAAAAAAAAAATTAAATTGAGCTTTATATAGCGCAATGTCCACTAAAATTGTTCAAAGCGCTATACAAGGGGTCCCTGGCCAACAGCAACACTTAACATGTAGAACGGGACATGACGCCTTTTAGGCGATATTACCTTTTTGTAGGACAGAGACAGTGCTGTTAACGGCCAGGTATTCATTTTACACCTAAGTACTGTGAGAGGATGTGAGTAAAGAGCCTTTTTCCAAGGACTCAACTATGTGCCGACGTCGAACCCCGCCAGGACCTTCCAACTGAAAGCGAGTGCCATACCACTAGACCACATAGCTGCACAAATCTGACATAATATTCCATAAGCTGGTCTTTGAACAGAAATATCAATATTTAATATAGCTAGTTTACCAAAATCAACCAATTAAAGTTGTTCACAATCGGTCGTTTTGTAGGTGGGTTTACCAGAGCTGTGGCCCTTGACTTATTGATAAAGAGATAAGTGGAGAGGAGACCGTGGTTGGCGTGAAATAAACAAGAGAATTAAGGGAAGTGTGTCGAGGAGATTTCAGGGACCTTTCTAAGAGTGTTGGAGATCGTGGTTGGTCACTCAGTTAGAGTAGCTGGTCATTTGAATGGTCACTTAACGTTGCTGTTATCATAGCGGGATTTTAAGAAGTGTAATGGTGACAAATGATAACTTTATAGCTATAGTAATGCGAGTAGAAATATTTTTAATTTTACGTCGAAACGTAAATGTTTAAATATTAGGTTGCAATTTTTTTTCATATTATAGATATAACGAAGTTGACGTCACTCAGGTCTTTGTTATTGGTTTTGTTGTTTTTTTTTTGCCATCCGCGTTTATGAGTAATTTCTAGTAAACTGTATTTATCAGACTATAAAAGTTCATGGTTACAAAGAGTTTTATGTGTCGGTCCGCTATACTTCCGGATGGCAATGTTGTGAGCTTCTTAGCCAAGCGCATTCTATCTATACATTGAAACAATGTTAACACATATACACATTCAAAGACACACATTTATACCTCACACATCACACACAGATTCGGGTTATCAATGTTTATTACATACTTCGAACTATCGCAAAAACTTTACTTGATTCATTATTATTATTATATCAAAAACAATACTAAAAGACAAAAAAATGAGAGATAGAGAAGCAAGGAGATGGGGAATGGACTTTTTGGATATTTTTGTTTTAGAGCATGTTTCATTAGATACTGCAAAAAAACAAAAACAAAACAAAACAAAACAAACAAACCCATAGATGATAGAAGAAGTGTACATTCCAACTATCATTCTTAACAAAAAAGAAATGATTTGTCCGTTTTTAATGTTCATTTTATGGCAAACTCGGAATACTTAAGAATATCTAGCACGATTAGAACCCAATCGCATCCTATATATATATATATATATATATATATATATATATATATATATATATATATATGGTTAAGGGGAGTTAGCTGGAATTACGTAGAGTGCTCGACAGTTTATTGAAGCGAATTATTAACTTATTCTCAACTCAATCTGTTATATTCTCCGACAACGTTGTTTCATCCTGCTAAAATCTTCAAATTCCTTCCAGACACTAGGACTTTTAAAGAACCTCCCTGATGAAGATTCCAGTTGGATAAAACAACGTTGTCGGAGAATATAACAGAATGAGGTGAGAATAAATTAATTCATATACACATATACATAATGGGAGGCGAAGGGGGCGAGTGGTTGCAGTGTGACCCGGAAGGTCCCGGGTTCGAGCCTCGCTTCAGGCATTTTCGTTTTTGTTTTCCTTGGGCAAGATTATTAACCCCCAATTTGCTCACTTTGGACAACATGACTGATTCCTGTTGACATCAGACATCTTGTTTGAAGAGTTATCTATATTCCTTCGTGGAATGCCTAGGCGACGATATCTTTTGATATCGTGGCGGAAGGGCATAAATAAATTTTAACAAATATACATATTATTTATTTTTTCCCCCTTCTTTTTATTTTACAAAATGCAGTGTACGATATGGCCGCGACAAGGTGCTACTTATAGCAGGTTGATTTTTTTCCCGAATAATATATATTCGGCGGCTATACGGCGGCTATGTGGTCTTGTGGTATGACACTCGCTTTCTGATCGGAAGGTCCTGGGTTCGAGCCTCGCTCGGCGCATAGTTGAGTCCTTGGAGAAGGCTCTTTACTCACATTCTCTCACCGTACTCAGGTGTAAAATGAGAACTTGGCCGTTAACAGCGTTATCTCTGTCCGAAAAAATTATAACATTGCCTAACAGGCGTCATGTCCAGTCCTAAATGTTAAATGTTGCTGTTGGCCAGGGACCCCTTGTCACGCCCTTTGAGCACATTTAGTGGATATTGATTGCGCTATATAAAAGCTCAATTGTTTTTAATACACTGAATGCCTGTCCACCACCAGTTTCTTCAGGAAAGCTACGACTGCTGCTTCGATTGACAAACAATGACAAGCACTGAATTGAAATAATCACCCCCCCCCCCCCTCCCCACTTTTCCTGTCGACGGTCAGGGTCACTGAACCCTGTAGAGGCCAGTATGATGTATAACCAATCGTGCCAATATCGGAGTGAAGTTTATGTTTTAGCTTAACTCATAGCGGCTATGTGGTCATGTGGTATGGCACTTGCTTTCGGATCGGATGATCCTGGATTCGAGCCTCGCTCGGGGACATAGTTGAGTCCTTTAATAAAGGCTCTTAAGTCACATTCTCTCGTCATACTCAGGTGTGAAATGCGTAACTGGCCGTTAAGAGTGTTGTTTTTGTCGAAAAAAAATAATATCGCCTATCAGGCATCATGTCTCGTTCTACATCTTACGTATTGCTGTTGGTCAAAGACCCTTTGTAAAACGCTTAGAGCACGTTTTGTTGGTTATTGCGCTATATAATAATTCAATGTTTTTTTTTTCATTTCTGGCGTGCACGATGCGTATAATTCAGATTACTGTAACACACGTCTCGGCAATTAACTTAAATTAGAGGTTTTTATTGAGGAAAGTGAGGTTTGATTTCATCAAACTTCAACATAAATAAAGAGAAAGGAGGGGGGGGGGGGGGGGGGTGAAGTGGCCAAGTGGCTAAGTCTGTGACAAGGAACGTCCCGGGTTCAAGTCCCGCTTTAGGCACTTTTGTTTTTTTTTTCTTGAGCAAGATTATTAAACCCCAATTTTCTCATTTGGATAACATGCGCGATTCCTGTTGACACCAGATATCTTGTTTGATGAATTATCTATATTCCTTCGTTAAATACCTAGACGACGATATCTTATGTGGCGGAAGGGCGTAAATTTTAAAAATAATAATAAATAAATAAAGAGAAAATGAAAATATGAACAATTACAAATCACATTTACACTTGGTTAACAGCCATGCTCATTGCGATTTAATATACTTTATTTATTCCCCCCAGGAGGCCATATGGAACCATATTTCCATTTCCTTCAGTACCAGTCACCTGATAAGCGGCGTACTTTATATGCTGACACTCTAATAATATCCGTTACTTCCTATAGCCAGAAACTTATTTACTTATACTTGAGACAAGTGTGTGTGTGTGTGTGTGTGTGTGTGTATGTGTGTGTGTGTGGGGGGGGGGGGGGGGGCTAATGTGTGTAAAGTGTCGACTGCTCCTTGGATCGATCTTGATCTCTTTATGTGGATGGCAAGTTCTCTACCAACTGGATTATCGACACTCCAACAAAGCTTATGAAGGGAAGTGAAGTTGATGTAATGTTCTTTATAAAGGCATAAATATTTTTTTAAAAAACAAGCTTTTATATAGCGCAATATCCACTAACCGTGCTCAAAGCGCTTTACAAGGGGTCCCTGGCCAACAGCGGCACTTAACTTGTAGGACGAGACATGACGCCTGTTATGCGATATTACATTTTTTTTTCTGACAGAGACAACGCGAAGCTCGAACCCAGTACCTTCGGATCCGAAAGCGAGTGTCACACCACTAGACCATATAACCGCACAATACATATTTACTTTTATTTCAATTATTTCAAAGAGTCTCGTATTTTTTAAATTCAAAAGGCCTTGTATAATCATCTTCTGGCATTGATCATGGGATATATAATTTCTATTTCAAATTAAAATCCCGATGAATGTTCTAATTGATAGATTCAAGGATTTGACGCCTTTAATTATAGATGAAGCCATTTCTACAGGGGAAAAAAAACAACCTCTAAATCCCAGCCAAATTCTAATATCGACATTGCTTTATCTGGCCAGAAAAGCCAATACTAATCTATCTACCTCACAGTGAGAAAAACAACTTATTAAAAATTTCAATTTGGCCGAATTTTTAAAATGTTTTTTTTTACGTCGTAAATCGATGACTTGAAATAATTGCCAACTTGTTAAAAGGTCTTAAGTGTGAGATTTATCTGAAGTCTCGGGTTAGACTCTTATTAACAAGTCGAGTGTCATGTGAAACCTATCGCGTTAGTTCTTTAGACCTATTAGGCCCATGAAGCTGGAGTTTATCCCAGTTTCCATAGCGTGAAACGCGCAAATGTAATTGTTTGCTACCGTCTGGATAGGACGCTAGTCTTTCGCAACGTTCTTTCCTCAAGATCTAACAGGCGAAGCTTCCCAATCACTGCTATGGGTGGACAGGGGGGTCAGAAAAAAGATATATATTGACTTCACCCGGAATCAATCTCGTTCCCTTTGGTTGTAAAGTGACTGCTCTACCAAATGAGATATCAGGACTCTCAACCCAACCCGGTATATATAATATTATCTGAACGAACAGTGTGTTTGCAATTGAATTTATAGCCACAAATATGAAATTTTGAGATAATTTCTACTCCTTAACTCACTCAATTTTAGAGATTTTTGCTACTTTTCAACATTGGAAAAATGTGTATTAAAATTGAGCATGTACATAGATAGTTTTATTCAACTACCATTAACATGTAAAAATTAAGAACATTAGCTTTGTTACTACGCCTATGATTTGTCTCAGAAGAATGTAATAAATAGGCAAGGGGTAAAAGTAACCCCGGGTATACTACGGATATATTCGTTGTTAGGGTTGAGTGAGTTAAGACGGGCAATAAATACAATGTCTTTCATTGCAAATGACGTGACGTAGTTAATAGTTCTTAATTAATTAGTCCTTTACAGCCAATTGGGCCCATGAAGCCGAAGGTTATCCCTGTTTCTATAGCGTGAAATGGAAAATAAAAATTGCTTGTTATCCTTTGGATAGAACGCTAGTCTATCGCAAAGTGCTTTCCGCCAAATCTAACAGACCCAGTTATCCATAAAATGATGGGTAGACAGGGAGATGAGAAAAATTAACAAAAAAAATCGACATCACCGGGGATCAATCTTGGTCCCTTTGCGTGTAAAGCGAGCACTCTACCAACTGAGCTATCGGGACCCCATATATTTCTTATCACTTTCTAATTGTAAATTGAATCTTTATTATTATTATTATTATTATTATTATTATTATTATTATTATTATTATTATTATTATTATTATTATTATTATTATTATTATTATTATTATTATTATTATTATTATTATTATTATTATTATTATTTTTAATTGAGCTTCTTATATAGCGCAATATCCACTAAACGTGCTCAAAGTGCTTTACAAGGGGTCCTTGACCAACAGGAACAGGTAACATATAGAACGATACATGACGTCTGTTAGGCGATATTATTATTATTTTTTTCGACATAGACAACGCTGTTAACGGCCAGGTACTCATTTTTACACCTGAGTGTGGTTGGAGAACGTGAGTAAAACGCTTTTTCCAAGGACTCAACTATGCACCGAGCCAGGATCGAACCCAGGACCTTCCGATCTAAAAAATAAATTCAAAATTGAAGCTTTTGTATAGCGTAATATCCACTAAACGTGCTCATAGCGCTTTACATGGGGTTCCTGGCCAACAGCAACATTTAACATGTAGGACGGGACATGACGCCTGTTAGGCAATATTACTCGAACCCAGGACCTTCCGATCCGAAAGCGAGTGTCATGCCACTAGACCACATAGCCGCATCTTTAAGGATCGTTTTGAGACGATGCGTCACATTTAATTTGTTGACGTATGAAATAAAAGGTTTCTGTCAATGTTTTGTTGTTGCTGTTGTTGTGCGGCTATATGGTCTATTGGTATGACACTCGCTTTCGTATCGTAAGGTCCTGGGTTCAAGCCTCGCTCGACGCATAGTTGAGTCCTTGGAAAAGACTCTTTACTCACATTCTCTTACTGTACTAAGGTATAAAATGAGTACCTGGCCGTCAACAGCCTTGTCTCTGTCGAAAAAATAAATTGTAAATTTTACTATCGCCTAACAGGCATTATTAGGCACGTGTTACGTGTTGCTTTTGTTCAGGGACTCTTTGTAAAGCGATTTGAACACATTTAGTGTATATTGCTCTATATAAAAGATCAATTTATATCTCAATTTAAGGATCTCTTTGAGTAGATGAGTCACTATTAATATGTTGACGTATGAAATAAAAAGGTTTCTGTCAATATTTTTTTTTGGTTAAAAAAGCGATTCGTCAAAAAAAAAAAAAAAAAAAAAAAAAAAAAAAAAAAAAAAAAAAACCAACAGTGTTAATCCCGTGTCTAGCCGTCTTCCGCAACGCAACTAGAATCAATACCAAAATCAACCTAATCCCAACTTCTTTGAAGCGATGGAACGGAACATAATAAATATAAGAAAATTCAGATTAACGCTGAATTCAAGATAAATTAGGTTCTTTAGAATTGGCAGGGCGGATGTCATTTGAAAATGTATCTGTGATTCTATTATATTAAGAAATATAGAGATTTTTTAAATGATTAATTAGAGGACAATAATAATTTTAATAATAATAATAATAATAATAATAATAATAATAATAATAATAATAATAATAATAATAATAATAATAATAATAATAATAATAATAATAATAATAATAATAATAATAATCACAAATACACAAAGACAAACAAATTAATGTCAAACAGAATCGTCTTCACGGACATAATATGCATATGCACAAACAAACAGAAAATAATAAACGTGTTTTCAATGTGCGGCGCCCGATGTGGTCTGACACTCGCTTTCGGATCGGGAGGTCCTGAGTTCGAACCTAGCTCGGCACATAATTACCCCTTGGAAAAGACTCTTTACTCACATTCTTTCACCGTACGCATGTGTAAAAAGAGGGGGAAAATGTAATATCGCCTAACAGGCGTCGTGTCTCGTTCTACATGTTATGGGTTGCTTTGATTCAATCAACTTCTTTAAAGTAAAGTTATGTTGTCAGATTTAGTATTTAAAGAAATTAAAACGATTGATGTAATGTATTTAAACAAAAATTGGCAATTTTTTACGAGTATTTATTGTGTCGACTATTTTCCAATCACGGAAAACTACGAATTTTTTCCTCCAATTCCAGGTAGGCAGGTCTGATATTAAGTTATAATCACCAATAATAGATCTGAGATTAAAATAAACAACACGTGGACTGAAGGCTATGTGGTCTAGTGGAGTGACACTCGCTTTCTTATCGGAAGGTCCTCGGTTCGAGCCTCGCGCTCGGCGCATAGTTGACTCTTTGGAAACAAGGCTCTTTACTCACGTTCTCTCACCGTACTCAGATGTACAATGAGTACCTAGTCGTCAACAGCGTTGTGTCTGTGTCGAAACACTTTGTAATATGTATCGCCTTACAGGCGTTATGTCTCGTTCTACATGTTACGTGTTGCTGTTGGTCATGGACACTTTGTACATCGCTTTGATTACGTTTAGTGAATATTGCTCTATGTAAAAGCTCGAGTTTTTATTTTTCGAAATATTAAACTTAGAAGTAAGTAGCTAGTGTGTTTTATCAAGGAAGATGAGCGTAAATTCTGTTATTGTGGAAATCAATTAATTGTTTGTTGTTTTTAATTTTTTTTTTACCATTTTAACGCCGCTAGGTATTTTCTTTCCAGAAGACACCAACATTGACACCGACCGCAGCACGCTCCATAAAGAACGAGACATAACGTCTGTTATGCGATATTACAGGATTTTTTTCCCGACAGGACAACACTGTTAACGGCCAGGTACTCATTTTACACATGAGTACGGTGATTGAATGGGAGTAAAGAGTCTTTTCCACTGATGCAACTACGCACCGAGCGAGGCTCGAACCCAGACCTTCCGATCCGAAAGCGAGTGTCAGACCACAAGACCACATAGCCGCACAATGAAAACATTGACACAATGACATAATACCTATTTGAGTGAACAGGTTACATATTCCAGACCTACCTACGACTACAAAAGTTCATGGTTATACATAGTTTTGTGTGTTGGTCCATTATTGTTCCGGATGGCAATGTTGTGAGCTTCTTAGCCAAGCGCATACTATCTATAATCATCATTTCCAGTACTTTTCCAAAAATGGCAGGCTTACCCAGTAGAAAATGATTTTTTTAAAACTCAAACAATCTCTCTACAAAAACAAATTTATGTTCTTATTAATTTAACAAAGATCATTGCGATGTACAATATAAATATGAATAAGAAAAATTGTATTTTGCGTCGTAATTAAATGTGAGGATTTTGCTGTAGGTGGTAAGGAGAGGGTTAAAAAAACTCTGCATGGAATGAAGGCTGGTGGTAAAAGCAAATGGGTTGGATGAGGAATGAAAGTCAGTGGTCTTTGATATGACACAATCAAAACAGGTATGGCTTGTCATAATGATATGTAGAATTGACACTGACATTGGCATTGGTGAGTGCCACTACGTACGATTGTGTGTCTATTTGTGTGTGTATTTGTGTGTGTGTGTGTGTTTCTCTCTCCTCCCCTCTCTCTCTCCCCCCTCTCCCCCCCCCTCTCTCTCTCTCTCTCTCGTTGTGTGTGTGTGTGTGTGTGTGTGTGTGAGTGCCTGTGTGCGCGAGAGAGAACTGGAGGGAGAGGGGAGGGGAAAGAGGAAGGGAGAGAGGAAGAATGAGAGAATAATTGACGGAGAGAGAGAGAGAGAGAGAGAGAGAGAGAGAGAGAGAGAGAGAGAGAGAGAGAGGGAGAGAATATGAGAGAGAAGAGAAAGTTAGAGAGGGAGCATTAGAGAGAAGAGAGAGTATGTTTGAGAGAGAGAAAGAGAACAAGATATATATATATATATATATATATATATATATATATATAAAGAGAGAGAGAGAGAGAGAGAGAGAGAGAGAGAGAGAGAGAGAGAGAGAGAGAGAGAGAGAGAGAGAGAGAGAGAAAGCTGGTATGAAAGAGAGAGAAGAGAGATAAATGAGGGGGGGGGGGGGGGGGGATTGAAAGATTGTTTGTATAGACAACTGAAGTGAGAGACGACGATTTGACTATCCACTATCCACCCTGTATCTACCGTCCTCTCCAAAAGCCGGTCTGCAGCCAAATGTATTTTGAGTGACAAGGGACGAGAAGAAAGATCGTCCGTGGCCAAACACGCTGCTATCTTCAGTTACTACTGGCTGGACCAACAAGCACTGGAACCGTCCGTTGTGGAGGTAAGTTTTTGTGTCTCTTGCTGGAAATGTGTGACTTCTTTGTTCACAGTTGTTACATGTTTAAATATTTGAAAAACAAAATAAATAAAGAAATAAATATATAAATAAATGAATAAATAAATAGATAAATAAATAAATAGATAAAATAATTAATTAATATTTGACCAGATGCTACAAATTGGTATTATGACGGGATCGATGTGCACTAATATGCAGGTCTGATAACCCAATTCATTAAGGGCTCGTTGCTGTAATGGAAATCTCAAAAACAAAATGACGCATAATATTGTCCATTACAACACTGTTATACTAGGCCCATAAGTGGGTTCGGATGTCAGACCTGCATTTTTGTACACGTCGGACTGTTGTAAAAAATGTGACCCACCGTCTCAAAACGGTAATATATATGTCAGGGTGAAACAGGCCTCTAAAAGTGAATTTAGAGTTAAAAGAGATTAACTAGGATAAGGAATAGGAACTTTGAGTTAGTAATAATGTATGAACTTGCGGCTATGTGGTCTAGTGGTATTGTTACTCGCTTTCGGATCGGAAGGTCCTGGGTTCGAGCCTAAATCAACGCATAGTTGAGTACTTGGAAAAGGTTCGTTACTCACATTCTCTCACCGTACTCAGGTGTAAAATGAGTACCTGGTCATTAATGAGTTGTTTCTGTCGATAAAAAATGTAATATCGCCTAACTGGCGTCATATCTTGCTCTACATTCTACGCGTTGCTTTTGGTCAGGGACAATTTGTAAAGCGTTTTGAGCACGTAAAGTGGATATTGCGCTATAAAAAATGTCACGTATATATATATATATATATATATATATATATATATTATATATATATATATATATATATATATATATATAAAGCTTAAGTTCTGTTCGTTATGGTAGAGAGTAAAGATGATTTCTTTTTTTTTTTTTTTTTGACAACGTTATGTGGAGAATGGCTGGATTTTCTTGTTAAGAGTAAAAACCAAAGTAAAACCATTTATTGAATTTCTTAAATGAATAAATAAATAAATAAAATTCCCTTTATTCATCCCCAATGAGAAATTTGTCTTTAGGGTCTATCCCAGGGAAGACTGGATTAACCCAGGCGTCAGCTGTAGTGCAGTGCCGCAAAGTGAGCTAGGGAGAGGTGACTTGCTCAAGGCCACACAACGAGGCGGGTAGTCGAACTCGGTACCTTTTGGGTACGAAGCAAAGACCGTACCGCTGAGCTACGCTGCCCCTTAACGATGTTGTGCAGCGTTTTAGGAACAATTATATTAAATGTTTAAGAATGTTCAATAGAAGTTAGAACATGACCTTGGAGCACAAACATAGAAACACTCTCATACACAAATACACAATCACACTTATAGATAGTATGCATTTGACTAAGAAGTTCACACATTGCCATCCGGAAGTATAACGGACCAACACACAAAACTCTGTGTAAACATTAACTTTTATAGTCTGGATAAGACATGGCAAAAAAATAAAACAAAACAATAACAAAGACCCGAGTGACGTCAACTTCATTCTATCTATACATACAAACTCACAAAGCTTCTGGATTTGTTACAATAACACAATTGACAGTCCGATTCAGACCAGGTTCCATGCATCACCAAAAGTGTCTGCTGATTTATCAAATGTTCAGTGACTATAAAAGGAATCCTTATGCAATAAGAGATTGCTTTTTTTATTGTTATATTGACTCAATGATTCAGTTCAAGGGCCTCTTGAGGCACAAATAAATGTATGTAAAATTCCCTACGCGTGTATACATTTTATAGTAAGGTTGTGTTATTTGCCTTGTTTATTTACGCTTTATCTTATTTATACAAATAACCGTACTCGTTTATTACAAACGATCGATTAGTGATCTCAAATGATAAATCCTTTGACGCTGAATCGGTCGACTTTAACTCACTCAACCCTAGGGATTTTTGCTTTTTTTCAAAATTGGAAAAAATGTATATTAAAAATGAGCCTGTGCATAGTTGGTTTTATTCACTGCCATTAACATGTAAAAATGAAAAACATTAGCTTTGATACTACGCCTATAATTTGTCTCATAAAAATGTTAAGAAATAGGCATGGGGTAAAAGTAACCCGGGTATACTACGGATATAGTCGGTGTTAGGGTTGAGTGAGTTAACGAAATTGATAGACTGTATTTGTAACTTGGTGAAAAATAACATTTTGAAGATGAAATGTGACCCATCACTTATCAAAACGTTATGATGTTTGGATGAAGCTCCGTAATTTATCGTTTTAGAACGGTTGGCCACGGTTTCTATTAATGATCAAATAATTGAGAAATGTTCTTTATGTAAAAGTAGATATTTGAGTGTTGTAGTAAGTGACCATAAACTCCAAGTCAAATCAACACACTAATTATATTGTACATAGATTGTATTTAAGGAGTATACTTTTTTTGAAAACTCACAATCACGCTTTTGATTTATATATATCGGCATCTGGTTCACCCCGAAATAACACCAAATTAAGACCGTTGGTTCCAATTAACAAAAAGTTAAGAGGGGTTAGAACCTTGGGTCTCCCTAACTCATAGTGCGATGACATATCTTCTCAACCACCCCTCCTCCTACCAAACAATGTTATACAAATACAGTGCCGAAAACCGCAGAATTGTCCTCTTGTGATTATTTTTCCTCTTTTTCTTTTCTTGTTTCAATGTACTTCTAAAAGTATCCGTGCATTTTTATACCGATACGATTGCCTGCTCGAATGTAACTAGATGGAAAATATTATTATCAATAATAACTTTCTGTCTCCTTACGAATTGCAATCAGAAACTCTCAAGTCAAGAGTCCCGATCCATTCGATCAGCTGAATGAAAAAGTAGCCCTAGAAGTAATTGCAATTAGCTAACAATCACACACGAAGCAACCAGTCCAGATTTCCTGGTCCCATGAAAGGGAAAACTTAGAGTGAATCAAAACAAGATTTAGCTGAAGAAACAATGGGTAATCGCATTTGTCACACCCACTTTGGGGTGCTCGTTGGTCTCTTGGAGGCCAACGTATAGTTTTGTTGTGTCGACTCGTGGTGCTCTGTTACGGTAACCATTTAGTTTTTTTTATTTTCTTACTGTTTGGTCTCTGTAACGAAGATATGTTATGGGTTATTCACTCACAACAACGTCTCAAGAGCGAATTAGTAATAACAATCTGAAAACGTAACTAACAATAAGTTCTGGTTACCGAAACGTTTATTAATAGTTATAATCTTGGTACACATATTGGCATGTACTGTTTCTGTAACCATTTTTTTACTGTTTGGTCTCTGCAATGAAGGCATGTTATGGGTTCTTCAATCTTCAATTCAAGAGCGAATTATTAATAACAATCTGAAAAAACAATAAGTTCTGGCTACCGAAACATGTATTAACAGTTATAACCTTGGTGCACATATCGGCATGTCTGACAACGCAACACAATTGTGGGTTTGGTTAAATATTGTTGTAATGGAAAATAATATATTCCATTGGTTTGAGAGTAATTAGATTCACTAGTCTGATGTCACGTCGCCCAGCAACCGCGAGCAGCCTGGTTCTAAACAAAGAAAATGGGTACTTTTTATTCTTCATGCTGGCTATAACTTTTCATATGTCATGTGATCAGAATGTATAAAAGTCAAAACATGATCAGATTTATAGTGTTTTTCTCCTCTGGATACACTTTTATGCTCGTCGGAGAAATATTTCATAAGGACGTCCGCCTTTGTTCCGATAGTTTAAAGTCAGTTACTTAGTTACCATGCGTCACTACGAGGGAAATGACGTTATGACTATTGAAGCCTATTCCATTACAGCAATAGGCCGCAACAATTTGGGTTATCAGACCTGCAAATAAATACACGTCGGTTATGACCAATACATAAACGGGAACCACCGCCACTGAACATCATTATATCGAGCCGCGCGAGTGATTTAAATGTTATTGAGAATGTGTAAAATTGTTTCTAGATAGTACAAAAAGATACTATAATTTTATATTAATTTCATTTTAACCATAAAATTCACTATTTAGTAAGAGGTTTGTCTCTGCTTTATACCATAATGACACCGCAACAACAACAACAACGACTGTTACTACTACTACTACTACTACTACTACTACTACTACTACTACTACTACTACTACTACTACTACTACTACTACTACTACTACTACTAATAATAATAATAATAATAATAGTAATAATACTAGTACTACTGCTACAACAACAACTACTACTACTCCTACTACTATTACAACTATTACTACTACTACTACTACTACTACTACTACTACTACTACTACTACTACTACTACTACTACTACTACTACTACTACTACTACTGCTACTACCACCACCACTTCTACTAAATTTACGACATCGCCACCACCACAATAAACTGTTTTGGAAAAAAAAGCGTTTTACCACTGTACGACACAAATTATTCTCCACACTAGCTTAACGGGAGTAAATTATTCCCACCACGTCACCGAGAATAAATATCGTATTTCAATGTCCTTTCCCACTGGTTTATGTTTTTACAAATCTCACGGATTAAATTCAGCCACCTTTCAAATTATATATCTGTGTATTCAGTTATTCGTTCGTCCTTTCATGTCCAATGTGACTGGCTCCGTTAGATTTGTATTTATAAATATTATATTATAACTGTTCTCTCATTGACGTCGGTAGAACGTTTATATTAATTAGTGTTAATGGGATTTTTATCAATTTCTCGGTGACAAAATTTGGGACAGATTTTTATTAAATCGATTAAATTGCAATTGACGTATTTGTAGAGGTATGACGTTTATGGAATATTTTTCTAGTTTTATTAGTCGTAATGATGATTATGATAATGACGTTAGAAAAAATAACAAAGAACGTGTCTGGTGAATATTATTATTATTATTATTATTATTATTATTATTATTATTATTATTATGATTATTATTATTATTATTATTATTATTATTATTATTATTATTATTATTATTGTTATTATTATTATTATTATTATTATTATTATTATTATTATTATTATTATTTTTATTATTATTATTATTATTATTATTATTATTATTATTATTATTATTATTATTATTATTATTATCATTATTATTATTATTATCAAGCGCCGTTGGTTTGGTAATATTTACACTACAACAATAAGCCCACAGTAATTTAGTTTACAAGACCATCAGTTATCAATTTCGACTTAAAATTCATTTGTCGTTTTCTGTCGTTCATTCCTACATAATACCAGATTGACCCGGTGGGTGACATAATGTCATAATTAACAAGAGCTATTGGTCGAACGTGATACTGAGGGGGAAGTTAAAACTTTATCTATTATGAGCCTTATTGAAATCGAAACATGAACTGGACAAGGAAGTTTGTCATAGTATATAGGCAATATATTCTAATAATTCAGTCTTTCTTCCAGGGTCAACTATATAGATAGTATGCGCTTGGCTAAGAAGCTCATAACATAGCCATCCGGAAGTATAACTGACCACCACACAAAACACTGTGTAACCATGAGCGTTTATAGATAGTATGCAGATGACGTCACTCAGGCCTTTGTTATTGTTTTTGCCATCCGCGTTTGTGAGTTGTTCTCACTAAACTGTATTAACCAGACTATAAAAGTTCATGGTTACACAGAGTTTGTGTGTTGGTCCGTTATACTGCCGGATGGCAATGTTGTGAACTCCTTGGCCAAGTGCATTCTATCTATAGCCTGGATAATACAGTTCAGTGAGAATTACTCATAACGGTGGATGACAAAAAAAAAAAAAAAAAAAAAAAAAAAAAAAAAAAACAAAGGCCTGATTGACGTCATCTTCGTTCTATCAATAAAACCAAAATAGGTTGACATCACTTCGATCTTTGTTACAACATATTTTAAGACAGTCTGTCAGTGGTTAATTTTAACAAAATTATATCAAGCAGTCTATAAATGGTAAATGTTACACACAGTTTTGTGTGTTGGTATGTTTAATTTGTCTGGTGGATGTTGTGGGAATTTTACCTAACCGAGTAGCGTCAGATACTATTTGGTATTGTGTCATTGTGATTAAAATAGTGACACTATGAGAATGGGAGCGATCTATATTAACTTTCCATGTGCTCGAGGTCATTGGTCACATTGCAAAATGTGCTCAAAGTGACCCACTTAGTGAATTGTGTTCACAGCTTTTTAAATATCTAACATCACGATTGGTCACTTGATTCAGCTTGACACATGGGTATGTTTACAGCATTTGTAAACAAAGCAGCGTATTTACATTTGTTGAGAAATATCCAATCGTTGGACAGTAACAAATCATGTGATTGATGACCTGCTTTTCCGAAAACATGAATATAGATCGCTCGCATTGGTATGAATCCAAAGACCATGAACCCTCTCCTTACCAACCATAGGAAAATCGTCACATTTGTTACGATGCAACCGACAATTTTCTCATTCTGATTTCTCTTGTACATCACAACATTTAAAGAAATGTTTCAATTACAGCTATAAATATTCAGCACTGTGTTGTAAACATCATTGTGCTAAACAATATTCTGTATAGAATGGAGTTTGTTTGAGTAGGAAAAGTCTATTTTTGTGTTGGGTGGCAGTGAATTTTCGGTGGAAATTCTAAAAATAGCTGGTAAGGAGAGAATTCAAATGCAGGCATATGTCATATTCGATAAACATGGTATGCATTATAATGTGCGACGGAAGCTTGGGATCCCCATTCTCAAAATAAAAGAAATATCGTTGAGAAAGTCAAAAGACCAGCAGTACGATTTGTGACCGGCTGTACATAAAACAATTCGGGCTGCATAACATCTGATCTTCGAAGTCTCAATTGCACCCCCCTCCTCCGGGCAAAAGAACCGACGTAAAGAGGTAGCATTGGAATATTGAGCAATCCGTGAATACCCCATCAGCAGCGATTAATAATATATTATCGGACCACATGACAAGACTATCAAATATATATATATATATATATATATATATATATATATATATATATATATATATATATATATGAGTGTTGGTGGGTACTTGTAGGTACGAAAGTGCTCGATAATGGTGGTTAGAGCTAATATATAATGTAAATTTTCACTCACATTTTTTGCCGAGACGACTCGTTTCTGTGTGTTTCTCACACTTCTTCAGTCGGCATAATCCATTTTTGTCATGTCCGTAGAAAACTCCAAACTAAAGTTGTTTCGCAGCCCCTACCGTTTTCTACTTTTCAGAGATTAAAGCCATAGTTTCTGATGTTGTGGTCGTTTTAGAGACGAGTGAAGTTAAACTTTAAATCTAAGATTAATGTATTCTTGCTTTTAAAAAAATTCGGATGTATTCTAAATCGCTTTGCGAACCTGCGACTACGAGATGGCAAAAAAATTCGGATTATAAAACGCGAGAGTGCAATGAATATTTCTTTTATTTTTCTCTCAAACGACTCAAATTTAGCCACTTATGATTAACTTTCTCCTTACCGGCCATTTTCCGGATTGTCCCCGAAACTTCATACTCAACCTATACAAAAATATATTTATTTCACTCAACACACAAAATCTGTTAGTTCTTGCTAGATTTTTTTGTTGTTGCTAAACGAGCTCTTCAACACAGTGTTAATAAACTTTAACTATAGCAAACATTTTGTTCAAATATCATGATGTACGAGTCCAAAAGAAATTGGAATGACAAAAATGTTAGCTGCATCGTAACGAATGTGACGATTTTCCTAAGAGTGGTAAGAAGGGGGTTAAAATGCGTTAACAAATAAAAATACTACTACCTGTTGCCTGCCACATGTCAGTTAAATTCAACAATAAACAATATGACGTAACAGCTTGCTCTTTAAAAAAAATCAAATCATGATATCAATACGCGTTTCTATTTATTGTGTGTGTGTGGTGGAAAGAGAGGGGGGGGGGGGGGGGGGGGGGGGGGGGGGGGGGGGGGGGGGGGGGGGGGGGGGGGGAGAGAGAGAAAAGTAGAATGAGAACAATAGCCTGCTACCTTTTCAAACAACGCTTTTATTTTCATCATCATCATTGTTTTTTTTTCACCCTGGGTCAGGGTATAGGCCACAGACAAACAGTTTCCATCCTTCTCTATCCTGAGCAAAGAATTTCAGTGCAAGGTCAATGATGTCTCTGTGGAAAAGAATCTCGCCTCAACCAGCAATCGAACACGAATGTTGTCCTTGCGTCTTGAGTGATCTATCAATTGAGCTCTCATAAATATATCGGGACCCTCAATTTCAGGTGTGCCGAGCACATGTCTTTGGTATTATATAAGAAGGCAAGATCTTATCTTGTCAGCTTATAAAATCCACGTAAGTTAATTCCACGTTTTGAGGCGACCCACGGTCTGGATCGTTAACCCTTTTACGGCGAGACAAAGTTATTTCTGCCATCATATTGTAGAGACCTACCGTGTCAAAATGGCATTATGTCGTAAAGAACAAGATAAAGAAAATTGAGTAAAAAGTCAAAAATATCAGAATAAGAAAATAATAAGTTCTTTGAAGTTAAAAAAAAAACTAACCATTTCTCTTCGATGCAGCCTTCAGTTTCAATATATGAAGCTTGGGTTAATTTTACAAGCCTTTTTGAAAACAATGGACAAAGTTTCTTAAAATGGAAAAAACTAAAATCTTATTTCCCATGTCAGTTTTACTTAAAACGACAATGTGGTCTCTCGTCCCGCTCTGAGCGGCGCACATTAATATGAGTCTTTAGAAAAAGCTCTTTACTCACATTCTCTCATCGACCGTACCCAGGTCTAAAATAAGTACCTAGCCATCTACAGAGAGTTGTCTCTGTCGAAAAATAATAATGTATTATTGCCTAACATGCGTTACGGCTCATCCGACGTGTTACGTGTTTCTGTTGGCCAGGAATTCTTTGTAAAACGTTTTAAGCACGTTAAGTTGATATTGCGCTTTATAAAAGCTCAGTTAAAAAAAAACAAAAACAAACAAAACCTTTGGCATCTGATTGAACTCGACATAATACCATTGTGAGGCGATGAGTCACATTTATTCTTCCAGTAGGCCGTGTAGGGGCATTAGTGTAGATCAGCGGTACGGCCATTGCTTCGCACACGAAAGGTACCGACTTCGAATACCCGCTACGTTGTGTGGCCTTGAGAAAGGCACCTCGCCCTAGCTCAGTTTGCGATGCTGCACTGCGGCTGACGCATGGGTTATTTATTCCAGTCTTCCCTTGGAGTAAACCGTTGAGACAAAATTCCCCTTGGGATGAATAAAGGAAATTTTATTTTATTTTATTTTATTTAAAAAAAAACAAACTCAATTTCATATCATAGGAGTAACGCATCTTTGTCCATTTTGTACAAACACTCTTACAATAAATATTGGTCACCACCTTTAATAAAACAATTTATCAACTCCTGTGTCAAGTGGGGTAATGGTTGTAAAATGTCTTACCCAAGAACCAGAGATTGTATTTAAGATCAGCCATCCACCAATCCATCAAGTCATTGATCACTCTTGAACATTTATATAGAGCAATATTCACTATACTTGCTCAAAGCGCATTACAAGAGGTCCCTAGCCAATAGTAACACTTTATAATATGTAGGACGTGACTGGACATTTTATATTAGATATTACATTTTTCCCCTTAGACAGTAACAACGCGGTTAACGGCCAGGAAATCATTTCATACCTGAGTACGATGAGAGAATGTGAGTAAAGAGCTTTTTCCCAAAGACTCCACATTACCCCACTCAGAGCGTGATTCGAAGCCAGAACTTCCGGTCCGAAGGCGAGTGGCATACCATTGGACCATATAACATTGCTTAACCCGATCCTTACCACCTACAACAAAATCGTCACATTTGTTACGATACAATAAACATTTTTTTTCTCATTCAAATTTATTTTGTACGTCACAATGATCTTTGTTTAATCAATAAGAACATAAAGTTGTTTTGTTGGAAATTGTTTTAGTTAAAAAAACTTCAATTTTTCTGCTGGGTAAGCCTGCCATTTTGGGAAAATACTAAAAATGGTCGGTAGCGTATTGTCATGGTCTCAAGTGAGTAAAGAGCTACTCGACTATGCATAAAGATATATGTAGAATGAGGCCCCAGAATTTACTAGTTACTATAAATGAAAAACAATTAACGATTTGTTTACAATGAAATAAAAATAATGATGAAATTTAATTAAAAGAGATAAACAGTGATCGTGGCAGTTACAAATAGAGATATGAATATTTTACGTAACTTATGATAATATCTCAGGTTCGTAAGTTTACGTTTCCAGGCAGTTGATGGGCTTGGATGATCTATTCCTCTGATAACAGGATTGGACTCGTAAAATTCCACTTCCAGGCAATTGGTAAGAGGTTATAGTGTAGTACAGCGGGCTTGGGTTTGATCCTTGAAGATTATACAATCAAAGTTAAAAGCTCCGGCGTCTTAATGGTGTAGATATAATATCTACAATGTCCCAAAAGATAAAAATCTTACAATATATATATATATATATGAATAGAGCGACTGGCCGTCCGGCATAGATTGTGGAGAGAAAGTGAGTGTCGAATGTTAGACCTATCAGCTTTTATAATAAGTGGCTACGTGACAGAATGTAGAACGAAAAGTATTCACTAATTAAAAATTAATTCGAGGGAAGGCTATAAAAGGAAAGACGATCTAATATTAGAAGGTAAAGTTTATCTAAGCCTACCGAAATATAACTGGAGTGAGATGAATTCAGTTCTTAATAAAATAAAATTTAATAAGATAATTGTGAACAACCTTTACTGTGACACGTATCGCTGTCCCACCAACGTCACCAAAGTTAATTCCCACCATTAAAGAGTTAACTCTATATCTTTGGGTCTCCCCCATTCCAAAGCGGTTGAAGTGTCCGATATAAGTGAGTGCTCATAATAATTTAATTGGTTCATGCATTGCCCGTCAACAAGAGGGAATTAGTGACCACCGCCGATTGAATGGCTTGCTGACCACTGGTCATTGTAGACGGGATTACAAGCGGTCGTTTAATCCTATAATGGTGTCAATAACGACCCGGGTCGTCTGAAAAAGGTAGCATTTGTAACGTAATCTCCTATACAAATTCTCTGATATGTTACTTGTAGCCTCAATCTGGGTATAATACTTGGGCGGATCAAAAGTCACAAGTTAGATTTTAAGTCAAAATGAGCAATTACAAACATTAATTTTTAAAAAATCTTTGTAATTTCTTTTTTCTCATTTTGAGAAACATTTACTATGCGGCTTTGTGGCATACTGTCGTACTCTTGAAAAAAAATATATATTTAAAAATTTGGCCAGAAAACTCGTCCTTCAAATATCAATCGATTTAAATGACCCTCATCCTGGCAAAAACTCTCAAACCTGGGACTTCAAGAAGTCCCAGGTTTGAGAGTTTTTTGCCAAGATGAGGGCCATTTAAATCGATCGATATTTGAAGGACGAGTTTTCTGGCTAAATTTAAAATTTGTATTTTAACAGAGTACGGCAGTATGATGTTCGATTATATCCTGTAGATTGCAGGTTCCTATCTTGCTCTGGGCCCCAAAAGGTTAGTACTCAGAAACATATAATACGGCAGGCAAAAAAGAAGAAAGAAAGAAAAATATAAAGAGAGAACAAAAGAAATAAAGAAGAAGAAAAAGAAATCAAATCATACACAACCAAAAAATATCCTCTATAATGATCAGAAACCAACTCCACGTTTTGCAATATAAAGTCAATTTCTCGCATCTAGCACATACCGACACACAATACTGTTTTGAAACGGTAGGTCACATTTTCAGATTTTTTTTTTAGAAAGGGGGGGGGGAGGGGGGGGGGGAAGGAGGGGGAAGAATGAGCCATGAGCAATACCTGCTCCATTTGAGGGCATTTTGAGATTTGTTGTTCTTTGGAGCTTTTTTTTTTATAGCGCAATATCCACTAAACGTAAATAAAGCGCTTTACAAAGGGCCCATGACCAACAGTCCTTTTCCAAAGGACTCAACTATGCGCCTAGCGACGCTCGAACCCAGGCCTTCCGATCCGAAAGCAAGTGTCATACCACTAGACCACATAGCCCCAACTCGATACATATGGGTTTTAACATTGCCTACATTTTTTTAACCCTCTCTAACCAACTATAGGAATATTGTCACATTCGTTACGAATACAACCAACAATTTTCTTATACGAATTTCTCTTGTACACAATAAAATTTAAAGAAAATGAAAAGTGTGTTGTAGAGTATGTTTTGCTAAAGAAATTATGTATCGCAAGAACTTACTGCTATCGTGTTTAAGTGATAAAAAAATCTACTTTTGTGTTAGTGGCGTGTGAAGTTTTGGAGTATGTTTTGCTAAAGAAATTATGTATCGCAAGAACTTACTGCTATTGTGTTTAAGTGATAAAAAAATCTACTTTTGTGTTAGTTGGGTGTGACGTTTTGGGGAAATCCTGTAAATGGTTGGTAAGGAGAGAGTTAAGTGCCACGTGGAATGCCAAGTCCTAAATTCCGAGAAAATCTAATAATCTCTCTCAATCATTCCATGTCTTTGACATACTTCTCACGATTTTTTCCTCTGGCATTTGTTAAAGAAATTTAGAATTTCTTTTTTTTTTTTTTGGTTCTTTTTGCTTACTGGTTACAAACCCGTGCGGCTATTGGTCTAGTGGTATGGCACTCGCTTTCGGATCGGAAGGTCCTGGGTTCGAGCCTCGCTCGGCGCATAGTGGAGTCTTTGGAGAAGGCTCTTTACTCACATTCTCTCACGGTACTCAGGTGTAAAATGAGTACCTGGCCGTTAACAGCGTTGCCTCTGTCCGAAAAAATTGTAATATCGCCTAACAGGCGTCATGTCCCGTCCTAAATGTTAAATGTTGCTATTGGCCAGGGACCCCTTGTAAAGTGCTTTTAGCACATTTAGTGGATATTGCGCTATATAAAAGCTCAATTAAGAAACATTCAATTCATATCTAGTTCACAAATCAGTTGACAACAATGCGTCGTCTAGCATTATCTAACACTGGGATTATCCCATTGTGGTAGTCTTAGATAATCCTGTAATGGTGTGGATAATGGTGGTCGTTACGGTGGTGGTGCTAGTTGTGGTGGTGGAATTACTTTGGCATGGCTGAATGGCTGTGGTTGCTTGATACCTCAACCTTGGCTTTTGACCGAAAGTCATGGACAACTAAGAACAAATAGTTGAGTACAATGAATGAATAATTAAAGAATAGATAAATAAATAAATGAAGAAATAAATAAATACATAAATAAATAAACAGATAAAAAATAATCGTGTAAGATGAAACCAATTAATGATAAATTCTCATGTAAATATATAGATTATATTTGATATATGAAATGCCTCATTCTCCTCTACCATCTGGCGATACGTATGGATCCAGATATTCATTTCATATACCACAAGTTGTCTTTGTTTGACATATTTTCGCACTTGTGAGGCTATGTGGTCTAATGGTATGACACTCGCCATTGGATCGGAATGCCAAGAATTCGAGTTCCACTCTAAACGTCACTTGATCAAGTCCTTGGAAAAGGCTCTTTACTCACGTTCTCTCAGTGTACTGAGGTGTAAAAGAGTACCTGGCCGTAAACAGCGTGGTCTTTGTCGGAAAAAAAGATTATAATATTGCCTAACAGGCGTCATGTCATGTCTCGTCCTAAATGTGAAGTGTTGCTGTTATCAAGGAACCTCTTGTAAAGCGCCTAGAGCAAATTTAGTGGATATTAATTTAGCTCTATAAAAATGATGAAGTTACTACCACGATTGCTTGCCCGGTTTATTTTTTTTATCTCCAATTAATATTTGGATTATCACAATGAATGTTTATTATTTACTTGTACAACACACTTAAAAAAGCTCATGCAAAGAATGAAGAATTGTTGTCCTCATTAAAAACAATAATTTGTAAAATTCATATCAACAAAAATGAGCAGAATTTGAAGGAAATCTGACAAATCCCCGAAAATTGGTTTTTCTTACACGCCAGATAAAAAGAAAACAACAAAAAAACCTCAACAAATTTGAGTTTTTATATATAGACATAATGTCGATGACGTCACGCATATATCATCCACGGTTGCTTCCCTTGAAGTGAGAACACTGTAACTTCCGATCCCGTTGTGTACATTGGGAATTTAACTGATTGTGGCCGAGTCAACACAAAACTGTCAAATGCTGGGGATTTATGCTGTCCATAGATGCAATAATTCCACATAAAAATAAGTAAAGTTAAAAAAAATACTAATAAAAGTATAAAATTACCCAACAATAAATCAGTCGATGGATAGTAGGTAACAAATATACTCACAAGATGCTTCGACAGTCATGTGCGATATCCACTAAACGTCCTCAAAGCGATTTACAAGGGATCCCTGACCAACAGCAACACTTAACATGTCGGATGAAACATGCCACCTGTTAGGCGATATTTTTATTTTTTTTTTCTTTTCGGAATGAGACAACGCTGTTAATGGTCAGGCAGGTACTCATTTTACACTTGAGTACCGTGACAGAATGTGAGTAAAGAGCCTTTTCCAAGGACTCGACTGGGCGCCGCTCAGAGCGCGGCTCAAGCCCAGGACCTTTCGATCGGAAGGCAAATATCATCCCACTAGACCGCACAAAATCAGAAAAAAACAAACTTCAAGAATCTCGTGTAAAGAAGAACCGTTGTCCTTATAAAAATACGTGCACTTTTATATCGACAAAATGAACATAATTTGACGACAATTTGACACGATACCTTGGAATTGTTTTTTTTTTTTTTTTTTTTTTTTTTGGACACTTCAAAATAATAGTGAAACATCAAAAAAAAAAAAAAAAAAAAGCTTCAGAATTTATATAGCGTGACACCAATTAAACGTCCTCAAAAGTGCTTTACAATGGTCCCCTCGCCAACAGCAAAATATTATCATGTAGGATGAGGCATGCCACATGTTAGGCGATATTACATTTATCTTTTTGAAGAGAGAAAGCGTTATAAAAGACCGGGTACTTATTTTTTACTTGAGTACAGTGATATTAAGGAGCCATTTCAAAGGACTCAGCTGCTATGCACCGCTCATTGCGGGACTCAAACCCAGGACCTTCCGATCTGAAGGCGAGTGTCCTACAAGTTCAAATGGACCTATTGCATACATTTCTGTGAACACTTTAAACAACAGAAAACTTGATAAAACACATTATAGCTTAATAAAGATAGTATGCGCTTGGCTAAGAATCTCACAACATTGTCATCCGGGAATATAAAGAACCAACACACAAAACTGTGTGTAACCTTGAACGTATACTGTCTGGTTAATGCAGTTTAGTGAGAATTACTCATTAACATGGATGGCAAAAATCAATAATAAAGCCCTGAGTGACGTCAACTTCGTTCTATCTATATAGTCTTATAATATATTATAGACTTGAAAGGCATTGCGTATTGAAACGTTAAGAGCCCAACTCAAGATTTCTTCCTAGGACAAAGTTGTCTCTTTAAGATTTACCGCATTTTCATTGGTTGACAAAATAAACATATGAAATATAGATAAATAAATACCGAGATTTATGTAGTACAATTTCACGGGTTAACCATACCCAAATGCGCCTATGTTCCATATATCCCCCCCCCCCCCCCCCCCCCCCCCCCCAGCATACCATATATAATTATATTGTTATTTCATACAGTATCAGGGTTTGAGAAGTTTTTTTTTTACAAGATGATGGTCATCTTAATCGATCGATATTAAAAAAAAAACAGTTTTCTGGTCAATTCTTTTCAAAATGTGTTTTTTTTTACATTCTTAACTATCGCGATCCCTACAGCATCTCCTTGCTCGGTACACTTTGGGTAAATAAAGAAATTGTTTGCAAAAAAAACCAAGGACTCGCACCCGTTACATGCGTTTCTACAGATCTCGAATGCAAAATAAAAACACAGAGTATCTAAATGATATAGGGCATCGTCACGACATGGGCAGACATCTTAATTAAGGAGACATCAATATTTCATATGCCAATCAGCAACAAGTCTAAGGGACGAAGTACACCCAGGAAACTGACAGTCAATTCTGTATTGGCATCGATTTCCTATCCAGTGTTACTGGAATAAATTACTATAATCGTCTCATGATATAATAAGTAAATCTATTAAATAATAAATATATACAATTTTTTTGTATTTATCAAAAATGACATAATTAGTTACTATATTAATATCGTTTTTATCGGTTGATAAGCTTCATAAGCTGGATATGTTCTGATTCCGTTTGTTTATATCGGTTCACTAATTTGTCGTAAACGACGTAGATAATTGAATTTTCAAACCTCTTACATTGTTTCAGAAGCATACTAGGGATGTTAAAGGATTAATATTACTAAAAACATGGGAACGGATTTGTTGTTTGCTGTTGGGGCAGTCGATAAACCATCGGTAACAGCGAATCAGCGCTAATGATTTCGTTTAGGTCATAATTTGAATGGTTTCGCAGACCGCACAGAAGTAGTTTTATAGCTGAGTCTTGTAGTATTAAAAAAGTAAAGTCTTCGTGATATATTAGTCCCTATTCAAAAGCCAGCATGCAATTATTTTGATTGTCCATTTGACTCAACAGAGACTGGCATAAACTCACGGACAACTTTAATGTTAGTGGTATTCAGAAAACGTGTGAAGAGCATCTCCAAATTTTTGTACAAACAGTAGTGCTACTTGACTTATTTATAATGCCTAGATTTTAAACGTATGTATTGACATGCGGAGTACACATTACATAACATTTTCACAACCCGATGTACTCCAGCCCTAAGTGTTGTCTCAAAGAGGAGGATGAAGGAAAAGCATGACGTAATCAAACCACATACTAATTTATTCTCTCATTCTCTCTATTTTCTATGTTATGATCCAGGCACCGTACGGCCCGATTTCACGCCATCTCGGACACCTTCACGGATTACAGCTGTCGTCTCGGCCACTCAGGTCACTACCACGTGATTCCTTTCCCAACAGACGATTTGACCAGTAAAAATAACTCACATTGTATAAGCTCGCCAGTCTTAATCATTCTTCAATCATAGAAACAGCCACTCTTCATCGACAAAGGTCAATAACTTGTGTGATCGAAATGGCGGATTATAGTATTAATAAACAATCACCTTCCACGGCTTTTTCTCCAGGTGGTGTTAAAGGCTGGCCTTACTCCAGCCCGCAGGCGAATGGGCGGAAAGTTAATACGACCATCAAGGGAGATCAGAGTCGGAATGGCAATTCTAAAACCAACGCTAGATACTCCAATTCCGTGAGAACTCAATCTCAATTAAAAGGAGGTAAGGACAAAGCGGATTTCAAGGATAACAGTGACGTGGACGTAAACAACGATATCGCCGATGGTGCCACGAGGAACAACAGGCAAACGCCAGCTAAGGAGAGAAATACACATTATTCCAATCCGAAAGGAATTCGATTTAACAGCGATAACAACGACTCTAACGCCGAGGGCAGTGCGAAAGAAAACGACAGTCATGGATTAACAGGATACGACGACGAACGTGTAAATGCAACCTCCGGCGGAGGGAAATCTGAACACGAATCGACACCTATTGAAGGAGAGAAGAGGCGGAATTACAGTCCTCGAAAAAGCACAATTCTTACGTCATCTTCCGGGTCACGTGCTAACACTCCAAGAGGTTTAGATGAATCGAAAGCTTTGAAAAGGAAAGTAGTTGGTTTCGACAACAGCGAAAGGAACACAGCTCGAGAAAATCTAGGCAGTTCTACGGATTACGTCGCGGACGAAAGACCTAAATTTGGTGCCTGGCAGGAGCCTAATTTGGATCGACAAAGAAGACTTGTGGAACGTTTGGCACCATATCGGCCTCCTGCTCCACCAGATCCCAGATTCAACACGTGGGTGAATCATTTCGAGTATTATTGGAAAATTGGGGTTGACGAAAAACAAACGAGAAAGAAACTAGACGATTCCTTGCGTAGTAGAAATTACCGAACGTACCAATATCAGGAAGGTGCTGATGATAGCAGTGGCGCGATAAACGGCTATTCTACGAAATCGACATCATCTTTTTATTCTGGATATCCTGAAAACAAATATCGAAGTCGTCTTCTGGAAGGAAGGCCGCGTACTACATCCGGTCGTGTCAGGATGAGAGGCACTGGTGAAGAGGAAAAGGACTGTAATAATATCAACGGTGACATGGACATTGCCAGGAAAACACCTCGTACCGCAAGAATGACAAAGTCTTCGACAGGAGAACGACACGTTCTCATGACTTCAAGTGGACATGCTAGGAGAACACAACGGAGCAAATCGGATGGACACTTGCTTGAGGTGAGTTCATGAAAACAATATTTGACATATATTTTGTTCTCTTTTTGTAATTAAATTATTTGATAAAAGAACATTTTTTTGTACTTCTAATAATGCAGTTCTAAGTAATATTCGATTACCCGAGACTGAGACTAACACTACATTATCATTCAAATATTCCCAGAAATTTCACTTTCACTTTAGTTTAATGGTAAATAACATCATTCAGTTTCCAATGTTGCCATTGGAATTTTAGAAAGAACAATAATTTACTCTTTACTGAGAATTTACAGGATTTTCCCGAAATGTAACATTTACCTATCACAAGGATTGATTTTTAAAAATCCATAACCTCAAAAGCCTACTCTAGACTATACATAATTTTGTGCATCAAAACAAACTGATCAGCACAGCATGAAGTTATCACAATAACAATGAAACAGTTTTCTTCACGATTTGTGATGTTCAAACAAATCTGAAAAAAAAAATTCTTTATCATCGTAACGAATTTGAAGATTTTCCTGTAGTGTCAATCTTAGAGAATGAGGTGTTACCCATTTATTTATGTATTGAATCAATTTGTTAGCCAATGACACAACAATATCAACAATACTATTTTCGAAGTATTGAATAAAACAAAACGTAGCATATCATAATAATGGTTTCTTAGGTCAAATGCCTTCAAATACCCTGTGAGAAAAAATAAAGGTTCAGGTAAAAAAAATTCCCAGATATTATCAAATCATGATAATGATTTACATCATAAGCAATAAAATAAATATTAACCCTCTTCTTACCAACTATAGGAAAATCGTCACATTTGTTACGATACAACCAACATTTTTCTTATTCAAATTTCTTTTGCACATCATAAAATGAACAGTGTGTTGTAGAGCATGTTTTGGTAAAGAAATTATGTATGGCAAGAACTTTAGTGTTATTTTGTTTGAGTGATAAAAAATATAATTTTATGTTAGTTGGGTGTGAAGTTTTGGGGAAAATGCTGAAAATGGCTGGTAAGGAGAACGTGAAATAAAAACGTGTCCATCAAATTCATATTTTAAGTCATCGAGCTCCATGTCGATTGCATTTTGAAGTGATTTAAACTTTTGGAGTCTTTGGTTAAATATTTATACTATTCCATGTATTCACTGTCCTTACATTAAATTGATTTTTCTGAATAATTGTAGATGAATGTGTCATAATAAAAATAATTGTATTTATCTCCACGGGTAAAATTTACATGGGAGTAGATACTAAAAAAGTGAATTATTGTCAATTTGATCAAAACTGTGGACAAATTTGTATAATTGTATAAGGTCACCCCCCCCCTTCTCTCTCTCTCTCTTCTGTGTTGTAGAGATGGAATGGCTAAGTCCTTTAATTTTTCTCGTAAGTCATATTTTCAGTTTTATTCAAAAGCTTTTGCCCGTCATTGGACCCTTTTCTAAATAAATTGACTACCGTTTGAATCGGGGGATCCATAATATACAGTTAAGATTCAGTTATGGGTCTAATGACCAATTTATATAATTGAAAAAAAAACAAAACATGGTAATATTCAAAAAATTAAAACTCCTACGATTACCAACCATTTTGTTTGCCCTAATAATTCATATACGACTTGAACGTGTTGCTAATCGCAATGGATAGGGAAACTGTATAACTCCCATTTACTTATACTTAAATAATTAATAGATAGGGAAGTTGTATATCTCCTATTTATTTATATTTATTTCAATATCTAATAAATAGAGAAATAAATTGTACAATTCCCATTTATTTATATTTATTTCAATATCTAATAGGGAAATTCTATAACTCCCACTGTTTTATACTTAAATAACTAATAGATAGGGAAATCGTATAACTCTTATTCATTTATATTTATTTCAATATCTAATAGATGTGGAAATTGTATAACACATTTATTTATACTTATTTCAATATCTAAGATAAGGAAATTGTATAACTCCCATTTATTTATACTTATTTCAATTTCTAAGATAAGGAAATTGTATAACTCCCATTTATTTCTACTTATTTCAATTTCTAAGATAAGGAAATTGTATAACTCCCATTTATTTATACTTATTTCAATATCTAAGATAAGGAAATTGTATAACACATTTATTTATACTTATTACAATTTCTAAGATAAGGAAATTGTATAACTCCCATTTATTTAATACTTATTTCAATTTCTAATAGATGTGGAAATTGTATAACTCACATTTATTAATACTTAATTCAATATCTAATATATGGGGAAATGGTATAACTCACATTTATTTATACTTATTTAAATATATACTTTGATGGGTTTCAAAATTGCACATCACATGATAAATGATGTAACCACGGGGTTTTAAAAATAAATGCGCATTGAATGTGGTGTGAATAGTAAAAATTGCGCTTTTGAGAGAAATATAATGCTTCATTAATTCATACTTTGAATCCAATTTATAACGTTACCAATGACGGCATCAAGCTCTC
>NC_088368.1:25514833-25517333 GCF_034508935.2 Berghia stephanieae | reverse complement strand
GGACCTCTTTATAAAAGGTCCCTTGCCAACATCAACTCTTAACATGTTGGACGAGACATGACTCCTGTCAGGCGATATATATTACAACTTTTTTTTCGACAGTGATAACGCTTTTTGTAAGTGGAATGACGCCGTTAGCTGACAGGTACTCATTTTACACCTGATTACCGTGAGATAATGTGAGTAATGAGCCTTTTCCAATGACTCAGCTATGCGCCGTTCAGAGTAGGACTCGAACCTAGGACCATCCTATCCGATGGCGATTGTCATACTTCTTTATATTATGAAAATGGCCATGTAGATAAGTTTAAGAGAAGTGAAGCCTGCGTCGCATAGCGTTAAACTCTCTCTCTCTCTCTCTCTCTCTCTCTCTCTCTCTCTCTCTCTCCCTCTCTCTGTCTTTCTCTCTCGCTCTCTCTCTCTCTCTCTCTCTCTCTCTCTCTCTCTCTCTCTCTTTCTCTCCTTAGCAGCCATTTTCAGAATTATTCCCGAAACTTCACACTCCTCGAACACTAAAATATGTTTTTCTTACTCAAACAAAAAGAAACAAGTAGATTATATTATACATAATATTGTTCATCAAAAAAAAAAAAAAAAAAAAAAAAAAGTCAAGTTTTTATTGCTAAAACAAAACAGTTCCTTCAAATGTTTTGATCTACAAAAAGAACTGAATGAGGAAAATGTTGTTGGATCGTAACTAATGTGACGATTTTCCTATGGTTGATAATGAAAGGGTTAACGGTTGCCTTTGTGAGAGAAAAACAAATCTTTGGCTCTATTCTAAGGAACAGAATTGCATCAAATTGAGAAACTAATGTCTCTAAATGTATTCGCATTCGTGTTTCTGTGTTTAATGCTTTTGTAGTGTAGTGCAAGTGAGGGTTCACGTTCACAGAGTAAAAAACACACACAAAAACAACACCCTCACATGAAGAATATAGGTACTCATTCACAACTGAGTCGATATCAGTTTATCTCACTCAACACTAACACCGACTATATCCGTAGTATACCCGGGGTTACTTTTATCCCATGCCTATTTATTATTACATTTTTTTCTGAGACAAATTATAGGCGTAGTATCAAAGCTATTGTTTTTAGATTTTACATGTTAAAGGTAGTTGAATAAAACTATCTGTACATGCTCATTTTTAATACATTTTTTTTCCAATTTTGAAAAGTAGCAAAAATCTCTAGGATTGTGTGAGTTATAGTAGAACAACTCTGACTGAAAAGGGTTAAAGATAATGGACCAGCGTCGCTGTGTTGATATGCGGTAGATGGACGTTATCACGGAGAATGATGAAATATTTATGTGGCCATGTCCTCCCATATATAATTGTTAATAATTAATCGGAATGTGGTGGTCATTATCATTCTTGGGTTGTATATTAGTCTTTTCAAGGTCGATTTTGTACTTGTTAAAGCTGCGGTAATTGGATTCAATAGTCTGAGGCCACGTTGCCCAACAACGGCGGCCATCGCGGCTCTAAACAAAGAAAATCGGTACTTTTTATTCTTCTTGCTGGCTAGAACTTTTCATATGTCTTGTGATCAGAATGTGTAAAATTCAAAACATGATCAGATTTATATTGTCTTTTTTTTCCCCTCTGGATAAACTTTTATGCTCGTCGGAGAAATATTTCATAAGGGCATCCGCCATTGTTCCTATAGTTTAGAGCCAGTTACTAAGTTACCACGCGTCATTACGTGGGAAGTGACGTTACGACTGTTGAAGAGTATTGTTACTAATTAAATTATATCAATCAGACTATAAACGTTTAAGGTTACACATATTTTCGTGTGTTGGTACGGTTATATCTGGATGCCGGATATTGTGAGTTTTTAACTAATCGAATTTCATCAGTTGTTGCTCTTGATATAATTTTTACTTGCATGTGACATGCCGTCTCAAAACGGTATTATATCGGGATGAAGAATTTCCAGAAAAGTGAATTTTGGTGGAAGATAATGAGATATTCGAACTCGGAGTGTTTCATGCATTGCCAGAAGTTTTATTTATTCTCCACCATAACGAAAGAAAATTACTTTAAGTGGTTATAAATTAAGTTTTTAGCTGTTGGTAAGGGACAAATATAAAATAAAGAAGTGAATAAATAAATAGATATTTTATATCAAAGACAGGTGCTCGACCTCAATACGTCCCCAATCTTTAATTTTCAGGACCGTAGATATTTGGAACTCTCTCCACGCCTCTTCAAGATCTGCGAAAAATGTCAACGTTTTTAAGACCTGTGTTGATAAGGAATTAGATCATCTTAAGTTTGAATTCGATTGGCAATTTATATATGTTTGTTTTATAATTATCATTCGGTCTATTATTCTATCATAATTAAACTTCAAATTCACGCAAATCATAGGGGATTCTTGTGCCATTTAGTGTTCAAAATAAAGTTTATGTTTCAATTTATCTCATGGATGGAAAATCTCAAAATAAAAGTAGAAAAATCGACTTTACAAGTTTAGGGAAACCAGCCTT
>NC_088368.1:25502333-25504833 GCF_034508935.2 Berghia stephanieae | reverse complement strand
ACTCATTGCCTGCCAGAATGCCTTAAATAGTCTGCTATATGAATATTACACACAAAAATCCAATGATATATTAAGAAAAAAATAAACAAAAAGCTGTGCTTTAAAAAAAAGCAAGACTCTTCGCATAACGGCCCAGTTTGCAAGTGCAGACCTCTCTCTCTCTCTCTCTCTCTCTCTCTCTCTCTCTCTCTCTCTCTCTCTCTCTCTCTCTCTCTCTCTCTTCTTTTCCTTTTCTCTCTCTAAACAGCTGTCTCAAAGGCTACATACTTGAGAACAGCAGAGCACAGGAAGAAAATCTAGTCCCAGGCACACCCTCCCAATTACAATGCACGTATAGGGCATCTTTCTTGATTAAATCCTTACAAGTGTTAATTGGCGTTGTATTGTGAGATTTGATTTTTTCCACAGTGGGGAAGAAATAGTATAAAATGCAATTGTTTATTTGGGGTACCAAAATGACCAACAGTTAGATACGTTTTGAGCCAAACAATTTTTTGTATTAAACTTTGATTCAATTTTCAATTTAAAAAAAAATTATTAATGGTATTTAAAACGCTGTTTCTTCATTTTGCAGGTATTTAATGGTAAATATTGCAATCCTACAAACATTCTGCTGGTTCGTGATTGAACTCAGTGTGTTGCGATATTTATTTTTTCCTAGGGGACAACGCAATCTTTCCTAATGTTGATACTTATACCTACACCAAAGATAATCAGCGAATGAGAAAAAGTTGAGTTTGCAGTGATTTTAACTCTCTCCTTACCGGCCATTTTCCGGATTTTCCCCAAAACCTCACACCGAACCTATACAAAAATAGATTTATTTCACTCAAACACAAAATCTGTTAGTTCTTGCTATACATAACTTTTTTTGTTTTGTTTGCTAAACGAGCTCTTCAACACAGTGCTAATAATATACTTAACGTACTATAACAAACACTTTTATTCAAATATTATAATGTACAAAAGAAAATAGAATGACAAAAACGTTGGCTTCACCGTAACAAATGTGACGATTTTCCTAGGGGTGGTAAGGAGAGGGTTAAAGGAAAGAGCTTTAAGGATGTTTATGTCTTACTATAATCACTGTTACTGTTACATTTCCGCGGCTTAACCCTCTCCTTACCACCCATAGGAAATTCGTCACATTCGTTACGACGTAACCGACAATTTTCTCATTCTGATTTCTCTTGTACATCACGATATTTAAAGAAATGGTTTGATTACAGCTATAAATACTAAACACTGTGTTGTAGAGCAAACTTGTTACTTTTTTGAGTAAGAAAAGTCTATTTTGTGGTGGGCGGGTGTGAATTTTCGGGGGAAATTCTAAAAATAGCTGGTAAGGAGAGAGTTAAATGTTGTATCTATCAACAAGGATGTGATGGAATCTCCTAAGCGTCTGCATATAAAGTAAATGTTTTTGAAGGATATAAATACACGTCTGTTATCCAGTGTGGTTGTTTTGTGAATAAACCTAAAGGTTTCGATCAATTGTTGAATATTTTCGTCTAATTATTAGTCTCTTGGAGTGATTGGTTATTTAATATTTCGTATTCACTGTATCATTGCCAAGATTCTAATGAATTGTCTTCTCCATATAACTTTGTCTTGCTTGGTAAAAATTTAGAATATGTAATTCTTGGGAATATATCAGCGTATTTTTTGTTGTTTTTTATTTCGATGATTGCCATTCCATAAGACCAAATTCAGGACTACACAAACATGTTAAATGCATTTTATGGTCCTGTAATAAGCATGACAATAGGATTCTGACGTCACGACCGCCCAGCATCCAGCAGCTTGGTTCTAAACAAAGAAAATCTGTACTTTTTATTATTCATGCTGGCTAGAACCTTTTCACAAGTCATGTGATCAAAATGAATAAAGTCAAAACATTATCAGATTTTTAATGTTTTTCTCCTCTGGATACACTATTATTGTCGTCGGAGAAGTATGTCGTAAGGGCTTCCGCCATTGTTCCGATAGTTTGGAACTAGTTACTAAGTTATTAAGCGTCATTACGAGGGAAGTGACGTCACGACTGTTGAACCTATTGGGTGGTCTAGTGGTACAACACTAAGACTAAGTTCTGTAAAACGCACGCATAAAGCAGTGTCAGACAAGGAGAGAGAATTTTTCAAGAAAGAAAAAAAAATCCCAAAAAATCAACTCGTCTGGATCCCTAAGTGATCGAACTTCATACCTCCTGATTATCGGTGACCAAGCATCCTTTTGTTTAAAGTATTTGCAGATAAATGTGTTAACTTTCATGTTTTGCATATTATTTTGGTGTGAAATGTATTGAAATTTCAGTGTTGCCTACAAAGGTTAAGCCCTCTCCTTAACAGCCATTTTCAGGATTTTGCCCAAAACTTCACAGCCAACCAACACAAAAATAAATTTCTTATCACTCAGACATAATAGTAATAAGTTCTTGCGATATGCAATTTCTTTAGCAAAACAAGCTCTAAAACAGTGTCATTTTCTTTAAACTTTT
>NC_088368.1:25501092-25502233 GCF_034508935.2 Berghia stephanieae | reverse complement strand
TTTTCGTCTAATTATTAGTCTCTTGGAGTGATTGGTTATTTAATATTTCGTATTCACTGTATCATTGCCAAGATTCTAATGAATTGTCTTCTCCATATAACTTTGTCTTGCTTGGTAAGAATTTAGAATATGTAATTCTTGGGAATATATCAGCGTATTTTTTGTTGTTTTTTATTTCGATGATTGCCATTCCATAAGACCAAGATTCAGGACTACACAAACATGTTAAATGCATTTTTATGGTCCTGTAATAAGCATGACAATAGGATTCTGACGTCACGACCGCCCAGCATCCAGCAGCTTGGTTCTAAACAAAGAAAATCTGTACTTTTTATTATTCATGCTGGCTAGAACCTTTTCACAAGTCATGTGATCAAAATGAATAAAGTCAAAACATTATCAGATTTTTAATGTTTTTCTCCTCTGGATACACTATTATTGTCGTCGGAGAAGTATGTCGTAAGGGCTTCCGCCATTGTTCCGATAGTTTGGAACTAGTTACTAAGTTATTAAGCGTCATTACGAGGGAAGTGACGTCACGACTGTTGAACCCTATTGGGTGGTCTAGTGGTACAACACTAAGACTAAGTTCTGTAAACGCACGCATAAAGCAGTGTCAGACAAAGGAGAGAGAATTTTTCAAGAAAGAAAAAAAATCCCAAAAAATCAACTCGTCTGGATCCCTAAGTGATCGAACTTCATACCTCCTGATTATCGGTGACCAAGCATCCTTTTGTATAAAGTATTTGCAGATAAATGTGTTAACTTTCATGTTTTGCATATTATTTTGGTGTGAAATGTATTGAAATTTCAGTGTTGCCTACAAAGGTTAAGCCCTCTCCTTAACAGCCATTTTCAGGATTTTGCCCAAAACTTCACAGCCAACCAACACAAAAATAAATTTCTTATCACTCAGACATAATAGTAATAAGTTCTTGCGATATGCAATTTCTTTAGCAAAACAAGCTCTAAAACAAAGTGTCCATTTTCTTTAAACTTTTATGATGTACAAAAGAAGTCTGAATGACAAAAATGATTGATGTATCGTAACGAATGTGACGATTTTCCTATGCTGGTAAGGAAAGGGTTAATGCTGGAATTAAGATAGAGATGATACAAGTCTTTGATTTTGATAACAAAG
>NC_088368.1:25486092-25493592 GCF_034508935.2 Berghia stephanieae | reverse complement strand
TTCGAGTAACAAGTATAATAACTATGATAATACGTAATAATAAACTAACTACATATCCCCTATGAGTACCTGCTGTTCCATATTCATAAATTCCGAGTATATCAAATCCGACAACATGACCCTTTAGAATAGTCAATAACTTAATTACCACCAATTATGGAAAGCCGCCACAATTTAGTAATTGTCTTAAATAGCACCGAGCTGACCCGCTGAATAATAAATCAAGTACTAACAAATAGAATACAGCATTTTGTTTCTAAATTCCTCCCATTCCTCAAGGGATTGTTTGTGTTCATTTTTTTTTGGGGGGGGGGGGGGGGGGGGGGGGGGTTCGGTTCATTGTTTATTCATGATTTTAACCATCTCCTTACCAAATATAGGAAAATCGTCAAATTTGTTACGATACAACCAACCATTCTCTTATTCAAATTTCTTTTGTGAGGTACATCAATTTAAAGAAAATGACCAGTGTGTTGGAGAGCATGTTTTTTTCTAAAGAAATTATGTATCGCAAGAATGTTACTGCTATTGTGTCTTGAGTGATAAAAAAAAAAATTGTGTTAGATAGTTGGGTTTGAAGGTTTGGGGAAAATCCTGAAAATGGCTGGTAAGGAGAGAGTTAATGGCATTTACGCTAAATCGATAATTAAAGCAAATAAAAATGAAGTGAAAATCCATTAAGTTTTAATGTCTAAATTAATGACTTAATGAAGTGTGTTTTGAATTATATCTATGGGAAAAGGCCTGCCTGGTATTTTTATTATTAGGTAGGAAATAGAATATATATATATATATATATATATATATATATATATATATATATATATATATATATATATATTGAGTCAAAGACACATTTGAAGCTCTGCAGCCGGAGCCCAAAATTCGTAATTCTACGAACGTTTTGTATTACTAGGTAGGTCTGAATCAGATAGATAGCATACTGGAAAACAAACCACAGAGAATACAAGGAGTTTTTTTTCGTGATATAATACCTAAATACTATCATATTTCAAAAACTATACACACAACATAATTTGTTTGCTGTAATGTCTATTGAGACATCCCACCATCCAAAATATCCCAACTAATTTCCGAGTGTTTACTTCAAACAATCCTCAGCAAATATAGATAGTGTGCGCTTGGGTAAGAAGATCCTCACATTACCAACCGGAAGTATAACGGACCAACAGACAAAACTATGTGTAACCTTAAACGTGTATAGTCTGGATAATACAGTTTAGTGAGAATTACTCATAAAAGCGGATGGCAAAAAACAAAACAAAACAAAACAATAACAAAGGCCCGAGTGACGTCGACTTCATTCTATCTATTGTCCAAAATGGCAGGCGGGAAAGATAAGACTCAAGAGATAAAAGAAAATAATGGAAAATAATTAATAAACAAAGGTAAACAGAGAGAACTAAAAAATGAAAGAAAACGACAAAAACAACAACTAAATCACGAATTTTCCCTTCAAATATGCATCAGTAAATATAGAAAATGACAAGGTAACAAAGCAGAATATGACCAAACAGAATTTAAAAAGAAAATAAAAGAAAACAAAATAATCAAAGCCAAACACACCGAATTAAAATGAAAGAAAAGGCAAAGCAAAACATCTGAATCATTTTCACCCACGCAATCCCCCTAAACCACTCAACCCCCACCCCGACCCCCGCCATTCCCTACAAAATGGCTTATTTACAAATTGTGCCCCAATCCACTACTCGTGCTGACAATGATACGTTGTGTTATCTGGGTGTATCTAGAATATCAAGCCATTTAATTAGATTATAGGAGACGGTGTATTAGACCAAAAACGCCAGCAAACGATCGTGCAGTCAGCTCTTGGGGAAAGTGTTGAATCATATTGGCGACAACGTCATTATTAGATGTCTATTTAATACACTTTGCACATTATTGATGTAAGCGGAAATTAGGCTTAACTAAAGGGCCGTTTTTTTTTCCATTTTTTAAACACAAAATCATCACAATATTAAGTTTGAAAATTTGTGGACAATCTTTTTTTTTTTTTTGAAAAGTAAAAGATAGGAATTTAACATTTTTCTTTAATGTCTGTTTAAACATCCTGTCCTTAAAAATATCACTGCACTCCCCATCCCGTTCTAATCTCATAAAATTCCCTCTAGCAAATATAGCTATAAAACAAAATTGGATAAAAGAAAACAAAACTAATACCCCCCCCCTCCCTTCCGAAAAAAATGGAAGATAAGGACCAATTTTAAAAAATCCGAATTAGAATGCAATAAACAAGTAAGTTAAATCTTATACAACGCACAAATTCCTTCCCGCTTACCCCTTAATGGCTTATTTACAAATTAAGCCCAAACCAGTAATCGCAGTGACAATGATACGTCGTATTATCTGGGTGTATATAGAATATCAAGCCATTTAAATAGATTATAGGACACGGTGTAATGGACCAAAAACGCCAGCAAACCATCGAGCAGTCAGCCCTTGGGGAAAGTGTTGAATCATATTGGCGACAACGTCATTATTAGATGTCTATTTAATACACTTTGATGTTAGCGGAAATTAGGCTCCACTAAAGGGCCGGGGTTTTTTCAAATTTTTGACACAAAAATCATCACAATATTAAGTTTGAAAATTTGTGGACAATCTTTTTTAAATTTTGTTGTTGTTGAAAACTAGATAGTAATTTAACAATTTTCTTTAATGTCTGTTTAAACATCCAAATTGGAATGTAAAAAAAACAACAAACAAACAAGTAAGATAAATCATACACAACGCACAAAATCCATCCCCCTTACCCCTTAATTGCTTATTTACAAATTAAGCCAAAACCAGTAATCGCAGTGGTACGTTGTGTTATCTGGGTGTATCTAGAATATCAAGCTATTTGATTAGATTATAGGACACGGTGTATTAGACCAAAAACGCCAGCAAACCACCGTGCAGTCGGCCTCGGAAATTGTGTTGAATCATATTGGCGACAACATCATTATTAGATGTCTATTAATACACTTTGCACATTATTGATATTAGCGGAAATGAGACTTCGCTAAAGGGCCGTTTTTACAATTTTTGACACAAAAATTCTCACAATATTAAGTTTGAAAATGTGTGGACCAATTTTTTTCTGAAAAATATTAATTTGATATTTTTCTTTAATGCCTGTTTAAACACCTTGCACTAAAAATATCACTTCCCATCCCGTTCTAATCTCAGAAAAATTCCTCTAACAAATATAGCTCAAAAACAAAACGGGATAAAAGTAAACAAAACTAATCTCTCTCTCTCTCTCTCTCTCTCTCTCTCTCTCTCTCTCTCTCTCTCTCTCTCTCTCTCTCTCTCTCTCTCTCTCTTTCTCTCTCCCTCCCCCCCCCCCCCCGCCCCCCCGAGAAAAAACGGAAAAAAGGACAAAAAAAAAAAAAATCCAAATTAGAATATAAAAAAGAAGTAAGATAAATCATACCAAACGCACAAACGCCTTCCCATTTCCCCTTAATGGCTTATTTACAAATTAAGCCCAAACCAGTAATCGTAGTGACAATGATACGTTGTGTTATCTGTGTTATTCTAGAATATCAAGACATTTGATTAGGTTATATAGGACACGATATAATAGACCATAAACGCCAGCATAACATCAAGTAGTCGTCCCTTGGAGATTGTGTTGACGCCATATTGACGCCATAGTCACTATTAGATGCCATTAAATCATTTTGCACATTATTGATATGAGCGGAATCGAGGCTTTACCGAAATGTGGTTTTTGTACCATTCGACAGAAAAATCATCAAGTCTTCAATTTATTAGACGATTACAGATACTGTGGACGTTTCGGGTTTCCTCACTTTATCAACAAAACACAATGAATAAAACACCAAGGACGAATGAAGTGTTTTATTCATCATGTTTTGTTGATAAAGGGAAATCCATAAAGGTCCACAGCTTATGTTTTCGTCTAATAAGTTGAAGCTTACATTCAATACTCATCGTTATTTTTCATTCGAGCTTCGAGCAGCAAAATTTTCATTCTTCAAACACATAAATATGACTTCACTCCAGTCAGATCAGGCGTGCTCGAATTATATTTTCCACGAAGCAGAGTCAATGCTTTTTTATATATCGTACTCGTTAAAAAAATGAGATTTTTTATAGCGCAATATCCATTAAATGTGGTCAAAGCGCTTTACAAAGAGTCCCTTACCAACAGCAACACGTAACATGTGGAACGAGACATAAAGCCTGATAGGCGACAATTTTTTTTCCGACAGGGATAACACTGTTGACGGCCAGGTACTCATTTTACACCTGAGTACGGTGAGAGAATGTGAGTAAAGAATCCTTTCCAATGACTCAACTATGCGCCGAGCGAGGCTCGAAAACAGGACCATCCGATCCGAAAGTGAGTGTCATACCACAAGACCACATAGCCGCGATGCTGTTACCAGCCAGGCACGCATTCTGAGTATGGTGGGAAAACGTGAATACAGATACTCTTTCGGGACTAAACTTTGACCCCAAGAAAGCGGGATTCAACCAAGAGACCACCCTGACCAAAGTCGAGTGTTATACTTCAAGACCACAAAGCGGCACAAATAATTAATTGTTTTCAATGCTCATGCATTGCAGTTTTAACACCATCATTAAGAGTATGCATTGTATAACCAATGAGCTTAATTATACGGCAATTCACTGTCTATACTTGCCATACCCAATTAATGAATTAGATCAAACAAATAATAATAGCTTATATAATATTCATTTACATGTCACTCCATGTCCCAGCAAGTGTCATCGGGTACAGTTGTAATGCTTTTATTATAATATGATAAACATCAGCTTAATTAGATCCAATAGTCTGATGTCACGTCGCCCAGCAACGGCGGCCATCGTGGTTCTAAACAAAGAAAATATGTACTTTTTTATTCTTCATGTTGGCTAGAACTTTTCATATGTCTTGTGATCAGAATGTGTAAAAGTCAAAACATGGTCAGATTTATAATGTTTTTTACCTCGGAGGAAAATTTCATAAGGGCGTCCGCCATTTTCCCGATAGTTTAGAGCCAGTGACTAAGTTACCATGCGTCATTACGAGGGAAGTGACGTTACGACTGTTGACGCGTATTTTTTGGAAACGAGGTTGAATATAATAGTCCATCAGATCCACAGGCCTGAGTTTATCCATAGCCATCTTTAACTTATAGCCTGGCACCGTAGCCATCGTTAACTTATAGTCTGACACTGAACAAAAAATTACGTCAAAAGACAAGTCTTGTTCCGCAAAAAAAAAAAACCCCAACAAATCGTGAGTTGTATTCAATAGTTCAACCAATGGAATCACTTGTTTCCTTGAGCTCTACTAATAGCACGTCACTAGACGGTGCACCAACCTTAAAACGTCATAGAGGGTTCTTGTGTCAGGCTATGTGTTAACGATGATGCTGCGGTTTATTCCGCATTCTATAATGCTATACGGACAATAGTCATTGCCCGTTACTTTTTTTTTTTTTTGGGGGGGGGGGGGGGGGGGGGGGGGACAGGACGTCAATCTATCGCAAGATAATGTCCTCCAGATGCTTGGTGAACAGAATGGGGTCAGGGGTCAGGATCGAACCCGTTCCCTTTGCAAGTGAAGTGAATGCTAGACCAACTGAATTATCGCAACCTCCAAATTGATTATATCAATTTTTAAAATGCTCTGATTGAAATTGTCCTTTTGAGTTCATATATTTTCTCAGGCAATAATAAATCAACATAAACAGGTTATTCAGGGTTTTGTTAAAAGGAAATCACATTCATGACGGACACCTGTTAATGTCATTATTTGTTATAGTGAATGACATAATCAGTCGGGTGGTGAAAAGGTTCGAACTGAGATATTGCCAAGTTTAATTAAAGGGTAAATTTTAAAAAAAAGAGTTCTTGTCATAAATGATTAAATCGACCTATTTTGTACATCTTCGGGGAATATCAAAGCTTAATTTCACTTCTAAATATTTTTTTACAGTTAGTCAAGTTGAAAAAGTATGAAATTTGAGAAAAGTTGCTGGATACCCTTCCCATACATCTGCCAAGAACTTCATGAAAAATCACCCGATTACTTCAAATAAAGTTTAAAATGCTCAATGCTCCCGTGAGCATATTATTTCAGAAAATGCAAATCCAAAATGTTCACCTTAAGACTGATAATGTTATGCACTGACACATTTAGGTTTTGTGTTGAAAAGAAAGTTTTAAAATATAATAGAGAAGACTAAGTGTGTTATGCTTGGTTTCTATGTGGGACAATCATTCCAGTTAAGTCAAAGGTCATTTGACATTATCATAATATACAAACATTATAGAGATTGATCAAGGTGAAGTTTGGACTATTAAAAATTTTCAGTGTCTATAAAAATCACAAAACTTAAGAAACACTAATCTAGATATTCAGTCTGTTGTAATTATTGACAAATTTAAATACATTGAGCTTTTATATAGCGCAATATCCACTAAACGTACTCAAAGCACTTTACAAGGGGTCTCATTACTCATGATGCAAGTGAAGCTTTTAATCGGACGATTGCGCAAATACAAAATCACAAGTAAGAAAAAAACTTTAATAAATTTCGATTAATATGTTGAAAACTAAATTGATGTTGTTGCAGCTGTTCTTGGGGTATTCAAACTCAGAAATGTGTCAATGATTAAAAACAAACACACTGTGAATTACAATTAATTTCAAAATCACCCCTTTCTACTCATGAAACCATAACTCAGCTACCAAAGGGTTCTCATTTTAAATCTTATATCAATCAAAACTTAAATAAATTCTGCACATTATATGGCCAAAAAAAAAAAACGTTTGGTGAAATTTTTCATATTTTGGAGTTATTCAAAACTGAAATATGTCAATTATATTTTTTTTAAAACACACTGTAATATTTATAATTTTTAATGCAATTTTTCTCAGTGGTCATTTATCATAATAGTACAACGTAATATTTTTGTATTTTCACGATTTCATTAAAACAAAATAAGTGCATGAGACGTGTTGACATTTCGAATCCCACAAAGAATCTATAATTGATATCTTTTGTGCTATAATTATTTTTTTATTAAATCCATCTAAATTTGTTTGTGCATATGATAGAAGAACGTGAAGTGTCAGAATCAATTAAGTTATGAACGGATTAAGTCTTCCCCGCGGATATATGACAAACGCAGACACCCATTAAGCCAGGCTGCCAACGGGGAGAGTGACAAATCGATCCGATATCATAGAGTTGGTTGAAGGACGATATTATGTAACCCACTCACTCAAAACGGTGTGTTATGTTAGGCTAACTTAGAGATGATGAAACTTAAATTTATAGTAAAAGTTATGAGAATTAGTTTGAGTTTATTTCTTTTATTCTTGAGAAAGGTGAATAACATTTCTTAAATTCTTCTTAAATAACATTTCTTAAATATATGGAACACTCTCCCACCAGAAATCCTAGATATTACCAACAACAACAAATTTAG
>NC_088368.1:25451092-25481092 GCF_034508935.2 Berghia stephanieae | reverse complement strand
TCGTTTACGTCTCATCCATATTGATGCTATACTTTTAGGAAAAATATTCACAACATTCACCAGCCTGATTTAACGTATAAACCCACAAAAACTATGTGTAGCCTTAAACTCAATCGGATTAGAGAATTCACTCTGGTGAGAACTGATCATTAAAATGGCTGACTAAAAACATTAACAAAGAGTTGAGTGAAGTCAGTTTCGTTCGTAGAGGAGAGAAAGGAGAAGATCAGTAAGTGGTCTTTATATAGCAAATTTCCAAGATATAAGAAATGGAGGATAATATTGATAGATTGCTCAAAGCCAAAGATAATGATAACGAATTGCTACTTACCTCTAAGGGAAGTAATCCAGAGGGACAATCTCTGTAGAAATCTTTGAACCATTGTTGTAACTCCTTTTTGTTAACTGGAGGTTATAGAACAAAATAAAAATAATGATGATGATAATAATAATAATAATAATAATAATAATAATAATAATAATAATAATAATAATAATAATAATAATAATAATAATAATAATAATATGGACAACTTGTCTTTAGGATCTATTCCAATGGAAGACTTGAATAACTCAGGCGTCAGCCGCAGTGCAGCGCCGCAAAATGAACTAGAGCGAGGTGACTTGCTCAAGGCAGGTAGTCGAACTCGGTACATTTTGGGTACGAAGCAAAGACCGTACCGCTGAGCCACGCTGGCCCTCTTGAATGAAACAGGTTTTAAGGTTTGGACGCGTTTCTCACCTATTTCTATTATATCAAATATTCTAACTGAATCGTGATTAGAAGAAATAGGGGGAGGAGGGGGAGGGAAAGGGAGGGATGAAGGTTGTTTCCAAATATAATTGCCGAATTTTGTGAACTTCTCATTTTGCCATGAGATTTCAATTGTTTTCGTGTTTAGAAAAAAAAAGAATCCCATTTTTCATCTAAGTGATCGAAAGAGGTTTTGCGGGGAGTAATTATTTCCTGGGTGTAAAGGGGGAACCGAATGATCGATAGACTTTAACAGAGATTGTGTATAGATAGCATGTGCTTGGCTAAGAAGCTCACAACATTGCCATCCGGAAGTATAACGGACCAACACACAAAACTATGTGTAACCATGAGCTTTTATAGTCGGGGTAATACAGTTAAGTGTGCATTACTCATAAACGCGGATGGCAAAAAAAAAAAAATAAAGACCCGAGTGACGTCAACTTCATTCTATCTATAGATATTGAACTGACCCGTCAATAATTCTATTTTAAGCAAGATTGTCCCCAGTCACCAATCGTTTGAGAATCGATGAAGTTGGCAAAGTAAACGGCAGCGAGTTCAGCTCGACGCCTATTTATCATCAAGTTGATGGTACTACTGGCAAAGAATGCCATTGATAAAGATATTACCAACATTATATTTGACTTTGAGGAATGCTGTAACGTGACATTGGATATTATTGTCTTTTTGTATAACAATTATTTGATACTCTTAAATGTACAAGTTGGCCATGCCAAATGAATGTAAATAGAGTAAATTCTACGACGAATATTGAATTTGACACTAATTTATGTACTAGGTATTTGATTCTCTTTATTATCAATTAATTGACATTGAATACTAATCATAGCATTGATAAAATGTATCTATGCATAAAAGTTCCACAGGGTATTTCATGGTTTTTAGAACCTATTCGCACTTAAACGATACGATACGATATAATGTAACCATATCTTCTTTGTTACTATTAAAAGGTATTGGATATAGGAAAAAACAACCCATGTGAGTCTTCCTATACTGACTGACCTCTCTAGAGCATTTGTTATGTCTTCCTGGGGACCCTAAAAGGGATTTTGGCGTTAGTTTTTATAATCGATTTCTAAACGTGGTAGGGGGAATAAGGCTAAAACCGTGCAAATTCGGGTTGAAAGCATGACAATTTGCATACAGGTTACCAAGAACCATAAAAAACATCTGCTATAGAACCACTCTGGCATTCAATCATAACTTTTTGGTTAAGAAACGGTTGTAACAGGGATTGTGTATATAGATATTGAACTGACCCGTCAATAATTCTATTTTATCAAGATTGTAATAATTGTTATGGACTTATACATCGAGTGACGCTAGGAAAGATTTGCTCCCCTTTGTTTTCCTTTCTTTAAAAAATATAGCCTTGTGGAGAAGATTGTACTTATTTGAGTCAATAAAAAATTGATACGGCGCACAACTCTACTGAAAGATTTGAAAAATAGAAATGTATTTTTTACAGATAGATAAACAGATAACTTGATTTCCTTTTATAATTTAAAGTCAGTTTGAAAGTTTGTTAAGTCAAACAGATATCATAAAAAAATTACCGAAGACACTAACATCTCATGGCCACACCCTCAACTCTATCTGTCCAGTAGAGTCCTTACTTCGGTTGTGTTGATTTAGCGGTGATCAGTGTTGTTATGTAGTAGTGTGTTCTCATTGCGTGTATGTTTATATGTGTGCGTGTGTGTGCATGTGTCTGTGTGTGTATGTGTGTGGTGTATACATGTGTGTGTGTGTGTGTTTTGGAATGTGGTTGCGTGGAAGAAGAAGAAAAAAAAAGATGGGGGGGGGGGGGGGGGGGGTCCATCAAGTAGAGAAATTCCTGAGCAAGGGGGGGGGGAGGGGGGGTGTTTGCTAGGAACTGTCTGATTGGCATGTTATCAGCAAATCGTGGCCTTCATAGTGAAATAATTCACTTGATCACATGACGGTATTCGGATTTACAGAAATTTTAAACAAGTTTCACCGATTAACAACATCAACTAATATTACTGCTGATATTACTGTCGTTTTTATGTCATCGATGTGATAATTATTGGCCTGGGAAATATTTAGTTAAACGTTTCGCCAAACTGTCAATTGGTTCTGCCTAGCTTCTAGCCCGAACAAACCAAAAGTAGACAGATTCAAGGACTTGATATTTTTCGCGTCCGCTTCAGATTTTCATTTGACCTCACATAAGTAAAGGGGAGACATTCCAAAAGCTCCTACATCCCCAGTATTCATTCAATTTCTATTTTCACCGTTGATCTTTTGTCAGGCGTTTATTTATTCAATTTGTCATCATATAAAAGCGTTTTAAAAACTCTAGAACAAACCTTGATAGATTTGTGAAAGTTTAAAATTTTCTAATTTGACCATTGTTTTGATTCTCGGCCGCCATTTTAATTTGTGAAGTATTGAAGGTAGTGCAAAGCACTCCCAAGTAAAGCGTGGTAAAGACTTGCGAGTTATTGATATTGATATCTACTGACTGATAAACTAAAATCATGCCGAATAAAGCATGGCAGCGACGACAAGCACATCGATTAAAATGTGCATCTAATCGTAATCAAGCTAATCAAGAAAATGATTCTGGCAATATCGAATGAAAATAGTTCTTTCCCCGCGAAATTGCGGGCTTTTTACTAGTTAGCTAAATGATTTTAGTTACGGCTTAATTAGTGATTCATCAAGTCCATTGTTTAAAATATTATTTGTGCATACAAATATCGGAGTGGCATGCCTTAGAGAAGGATGCACTCTTAGTTCCTTTCTTTCCATATTTGAGTTATTTATACTGTTTTTCAGTAGATTCAGGTCAAACCGGACACGGGTCAAACCGGACGCTACCCGACTCGATGTCTAATTTCCTTTTGTTTTGTTTTTTTCCCGGTGCATATTTCTAGTAACTAAGCACACGTCTCGTGTGACGTTTTTCCTGCCGTTTCAATGAGTGCAATCAAGGAGAAGTCAAAGAATCGTGTTTTCATCGAGATATTTCTCACAAAAAGTAAGTATCCCGTTCTTTGTTATGGGTTGCAAGGTGTGCAAGGAAGTTGCTATTTAAGCTATTTATACGTTTTTATTAAGGAGTTTCGGCTCAACCACTGCACTACATGCTATTTTAGGATCGTTTGGTTGTGGTTAGATCGTCTGACGATGTTCGGTTTTCATTTTAGCTCCAGTGGGGGGGGGTGTCCGGTTTGACCAAAGAAAATTTAAACGATTCAGGTGAAACCGGACGGGTTGATTAAGTTGTTTATTATTATTCTAGACGTCTATAATATTATTTGTTGCAATGATTTCCTTGTATTTCTGTTGACCGGCCTATGTTTATCATGATTATTATTATTATTATAAATTAGGGAGGCCTTCCGAAAGCGTCTACACCTACATCCCCAGCATTATAATGTTTTGGGAGGGGGGAAACTTTTTTTATAATGTTCTGGGAGGGGGTTTGGGAGGGGGGAGACTTTAAAAATAAAACTTTTCCCCTCCCAAACCCCCTACTAGAACAATATAAAAAATACTGGGGATGTAGGAGCTTTCGGAAGGCCTCCCTAAAATTATATTATGTTCACCATTGTAAAGGAAAATTTAAATTATTAGACTAGCCAGTCTATGAAAATGAAGTTCAAATATCTAAATAAAGTTAATTTTTTCACATTGTTACAGGCACCAAGATGCCGCGATCAAAGTACAATGACAAGAGTGTGGATGCTGCACTTGATGCCATCCGCACCAAAAATCTTTCATTCCGCCAGGCCGCTGCGACCTACTCTGTCCCGAAATCAACCCTGAAGGACAAGATGGCCGGAAAATACCCCGTCCATAGGGTATCTCATACGGTGTTGGCCACAGAGGAGGAGAAGAAACTTGTCAAATGGATGGTGGCCTGTGCCAGGGCAGGTGAAGGGAAGGACAGGGAGCAGCTGTGCCTGGAGGTGCAAAGAATAATAAATGCTGAAGGCAGAGAGACCCCCTTCAAAAACAACAAGCCAGGATATTACTGGTATAAAGCATTCATGGAGAGACACAAGGGGGAGGTGCGGGAGAGAAAAGCGATGTCCCTTGGGGAACAACGCGCCCAGGTATCAGAAGGAAAGATACGTGGGTGGTTCCACACCATGTGGACATCGCTAATGTCAAATGGCATCGACATTACCAAGGTCCCCCCCAGCAACGTCTTCAATTGCGACGAGACTGGCTTCCCTTTCTACCTGGGAGGTTCAGTCATCATTGCAGACATTTCTTCCAAGCACCCCTATCAAGTCGGCTCCGATAACAAAACCCAAGTGACGGTGCTCGGTTGTTGCTCTGCCGATGGAAGAGTGTTGAAGCCCACCATCATCTTCCCAGGAGTAAGGTAAGCAAAATCTATCGCTTAAACTAATCGGATTATTTCACCAGTGACGATGATGATGATGATGATGATGATGATGATGATGATGATGATGATGATGATGATGATGATGATGACGACGACGACGATGATGATGATGATGATGATGATGATGATGATGATGATGATGATGATGATGATGATGATGATGATGATGATGATGATGATGATGATGATACTGATAATTCTAGTTGTTTTTTTGTTTTGCTTATTTTCTGGCAAGGTGGAGGGGGGAACTTCAAGGCCAGGGTAAGCAGTGGGAGGGGGGTGTCGGGTCACGGGGGGGGGGGGGGGGCATTGTCTTGTTGACTGAGAAAACAAAAACACCTCCGTACTCTATGTGCATTTTTACAATAGACTGTCCTTTCTTCGCAGATGGACCTGGAAACCCTGGGAGGACTTCGATGCTCACTACGCCCTCACCCCAAACGGCTGGATCAACAATGGGACGTTTGTGAAGTGGCTGAAGTACACATTTCTCCCCTTTGTTGACCACCTGCCGCGGCCAGTCGTTTTATATGTTGACGGTCACACCAGCCACTACAGTCCCGAGGTCCATGAGTTTTTGATTGAACATAATCTCACCATGTATGTTCTCCCCTCCCATTCCTCTCACATTGTTCAACCCCTAGACCTGGTATTCTATGGTTGCCTGAAGGAGGAGTGGAAACGGGCAAACAGGGACTACAGAACTTTCTCCAGGCATGCCACCGTCAACAGGCAGACGTTCCCTGTCGTCTTTGCCGATGCCTGGAAAAGTGCATACAGCCCTGCTAAAATAATCAATGCCTTTGAGGCATCAGGGCTGTGCCCTGGAACCCGGACCGGCCTGACTACAAAAAGTGCCAGGCAAGTGCCGTTTGGACCAAGACCCCAGTGGCACCTGTTGCCTTTATTGAGGGGATGGATGCAGATAAAGAGGTCTCACCTTCCACCTCAGCCTCCCATGACGTGGCACCCCCTCTCACTGCTCAGCCCGTTCTTGAGGTCTCCCTTTCCACCTCAGCCTCCCATGACATGACACCCCCTCCCGCTGCTCACCCTGGCCTTGAGGTCTCCCCTCCCACCTCAGCCTCCCATAACGTGACACCCCCTCCCACTGCTCACCCTGGCCTTGAGGTCTCCCCTTCCACCTCAGCCTCCCATGACGTGACACCCCCTCCCACTGCTCACCCTGGCCTTGAGGTCTCCCCTTCCACCTCAGCCTCCCATGAAGTGACACCCCCTCCCACTGCTCACCCTGGCCTTGAGGTCTCCCCTTCCACCTCAGCCTCCCATGACGTGACACCCCCTCCCACTGCTCACCCTGGCCTTGAGGTCTCCCCTTCCACCTCAGCCTCCCATGACGTGACACCCCCTCCCACTGCTCACCCTGGCCTTGAGGTCTCCCCTTCCACCTCAGCCTCCCATGACGTGACACCCCCTCCCACTGCTCACCCTGGCCTTGATTTTTATGATGGTTGCCCTTCCACCTCGGCCAGTCATGACTCGATATTCCCAGCTACCAGTCAACAAAACCCCGACCTTGTTTCTCCGTCTTCAACACCTGGCAAGTGTGGGTGTCGGGATCGGGACAACGTGGCGTTCTACACATGCCAGTTAATCGACCACATACTTGCCTGTGGCTGGTCGCCTGTTGATATGTTCAATGTGCGACGACGCCAGTTCAGGAATGTTCCAGCGACAGCATCTGAACCAGACTACGCGAAGTATTTGGAACTCTGGAACAGAGTTGTCCCACAGCCCACATTTGACAACCTCCCACTCCCCGTTTCGTCTAGCCGAAAGTCCACAAGAGCGCCTCGTGTACAGCCCCCCTCCTATGTGTCACATGCATCCTTCAAGGAGTATCACGAGAACAAAGATAAAGCGGAGGCGGCAAAGAAAATGGAACAGGAAGAGAAGAAGGCAAAGGCGTTGAAGAACAGGGAGGAAAAGGCGAAGAAAAAGTTGGAGGAGAAGGAAAAAAAGCGCTTGGAGAAAGAACAGAAGAAAGCTAAAAAGTTGAAAGAGAAGAGTAAGGAGGCAGAAAATAAAGGGAAGGGGAAGGGCAAGAAGAGGAGAGTGGAAGAAAGAGTGGAGTCTAGTGCAGAGGATGATGATACGATGGTTCTGTATGATGACAGGTCGGACGTTGAGATGGATATGGATGAGTTATGTGGTGTGAATGACAAACGTTTATGTGATTTTTGTGGAAGTGATAGGAACCTGGATGGATGGATTTGGTGCAAGTGTGGGAGGTGGTACCACAGAAGATGTACTGGCAGAGAGAGAGAGAAGATACTGGGGATGAGTGAGGAGGAGATCAGTGTTTTTACGTTTGTTTGTACATTGTGTAAGTGACATGTTGCGTTATGATTATGTACCCTATTAATTGTTTTGAATAAATTATTTTTGTCTTTCTCTGTTGAAAATGAACATAAACGTGTTTATTTATCTATCTAGACGTCTAGATCTAGTCTAGCTATTTATGAAAATATATGGCAGTCGTTTTGGGGGAAGGAAACATTCTGCCAATTTATGGAAAGAGTCCTTCAAAGTCCTTGGAATGCTGGAATCGAACCCTAAATTGACCAATGACCCGGCAGATATTTTACAAACTGAGCCTATGGATCTGCTGTAACTGTTTATGAATTGAAAACTATTAGAAAAACAAAAGGAAACAGTGTTTTTCAACATCCGTGAAGGGTGTCCGGTTTGCCCAAGTTGGGTGTCCGGTTGGACCTTAACGTTCCATAAGTGTCCGGTAGTACCAAAATGTCACGAATAACATTTTGCGTCTAGAACATGGAAAAGACTGCTTAGGGTGCAAAATCGGCTGGTTCACCTGAAACCGGCCACTTGAGCGTTACATTTTACGACATCACTATACAGCATTGGTCTTATTTCTGGCCAGCAGTTTTCCATTCTCTGAGACGATCACAGATAAGGCTTGTGTGTCCGGTTAGCCTGAATCTACTCTACTGTTTTTCGTACTTACAATGTTGTTCCGATATATTTGTATACTCTAACTTATACTGAGTAATAAAATGGTTCTCTCACATTTAATCACTTAGCGCTTCTGAGTTGAGTGATTCCACAATATTACTCTGGTTTTCCGTCGAAAAACACAACATTGACGACGAGGATTATTCACCTTTATCCTGCGCATCTGCCTATAGGAGCGTTTCGTTACGTCAGTCGAAAAGTCAACACACCATGTACGGAATTCTGCCAGCCGAGAAAACCGGAGCAAGTGCCTTTTCTGCCTGCAGTGTCGTCAGCACGTGGTAAGACGCCTTCTTCGTGGACGGACGTCCATCACGTGGTAAGAAGCCTTCCCGCCTTTTTTTCCCGCCACAGCTCGTGGGCACTGAGGTCAACTGTTACGTCACGGAAGTAAACAAAACGGTACGTCGTCTTCATAAAACCAAGCAGTCGGATGCTTAGGTGAGTAATTATATATTTTTTTTTGTCAATAATTTACTAGCTTTCTCTCGCGTCGCATCTTCGTACCATTATTGTTCATAATATAGTCTTGTCAGCATTACTGTCATCATGTCAAATAAAGAGCTCATCACCATATTACAACAACAGATTGAACAACAAATGAGATAATGCTGGAACAACAAGAGCAAATGAAGCAAGTTATTGAATGACAAGAAAAGCAGATGGAAATGTTCATGTATGGCCGGTAGCAATACATGTTTAACAAAACCTCCAGCAATTGTTCGGCCCTGGCTTAGAGATATGGAGCGACTACTGGCAACGTTTTAATACATTTTAACTGCTCACTCCGTACCTGATGAGAAGAAAGCAGACGTTTTCCTTGTCAACCAATGGCCGGTTGTTTACAAAATACTGACTAACATGGCGAGTCAAGAAAGGCCAGCTAAGGCGGTAACCGCACTCAGTCTTGCAGAAATTGAAAAATATATGATGGAGCAATACCACCCTCGACTATTTGTTGTCAGAGAACGTTATAAGTTTTGGACGGGCCTCCAGAGGAAACCAGGTGAAACTATTCAGGAATTAGCAGCTAGAATTCGCCAGCGCGCTGTCACATGCAATTTCACATCCATTGAAAATCCCCTGAATGAAGCCATGGGTAACTGATTCATGTGTGCAGTCAACAAAACAGCTGTTCTTGAACCGCTATTCAAGCACACTACTACTACTACTACTAATACTACTACTACTACTACTACTACTACTACTACTACTACTACTACTACTACTACTACTACTACAACTACTACTACTACTACTACTACTACTACTACTACTACTACTACTGCTACTACTACTATTACTACAACTACTACTACTACTACTACTACTACTACTACTACTACTACTACTACTACTACTACTACTACTACTACAACAACAACTACTACTACTACTACTACTACTACTACTACTACTACTACTACTACTGTGGCGTAGTAAACTCATACGTAAAGGCTAATGATTCAATATGGTGGCTCTATTTAACTTTTAAAAAATGTAACTCGCACATTCGATTCAATTTTTAAAAAAATACTGTCCAAAAAAATGCAGCAACGATAGTGAGTTAAAATGTGCAGCTCATCGTCAAGTAGCATTGAATGCATGATGTAGAATTTGCAGCATAATTAGAAAAGTGCAGCTCATAGTGAAGTAGAGTGCAGAATCGAATCTAGCAACACTAACACTATGTATTTCCCTATTGTAAATTGTACCCAAGCCAAACCTCTTACTAGTATCGAGAGTCCTTGTCAGTTTACAATCCAACCCCTAAGAGTAAGACCAAAATATATTCAAACCTGAAACGTCAAATCCGTACATATTAATTTTAAACCCCGCCTTTTATGATATAAATTATTTTGGTACTTACGCCACATAACAAAAATCAACTATCTATAAAGCTGTTGCTTTTTATTCCCAAATACCAATTGCGACTAATCAACGAAAGTAATTTTCTACTACTTAACACAACGACCATTCCTTAACTTGAAATATAAAACTGTCCTATACTCATTTAGTATTTCCCATATTTTCATTGAAATCCTGGCGTCGTTTACTTTGCTTGAATATTAATCATGTTTAATGAACAACAACTACAGCTACCCCTTTTGCTCTTTCTAATTTTGGTCAATGTTTATTGCCATGTTTTTCTACAAATTTTTCCGTAAACTTCTTGCATAAGCTTACTCTCTTACACTACTACTACTACTACTACTACTACTACTACTACTACTACTACTACTACTACTACTACTACTACTACTACTACTACTACTACTACTACTACTACTACTACTACTACTACTACTACTACTACTACTACTACTACACTACTACTAATACTACTAACTACTACTACTACTACTACTACTACTATTACTACTACTACTACTACTACTACTACTACTACTACTACTACTACTACTTTAACTACTACTACTACTACTACTACTACTACTACTACTACTACTACTACTACTACTACTAACACCACCACCACTACTACTACTACTACTACTACTACTACTACTACTACCACTACTACTTCTGATAATAATAACAATAATAATAATAATAATAATAATAATAATAATAATAATAATAATAATAATAATAATAATAATAATAATAATTATAATAATAATAATAATAATAAGCAATACTCACAATACGTCGTTGATAAAAGCTCATTTAGCTCCTCTTTGTTCATTTTCACACCGTTATTCCCCATGGTGTCTCGTCGTCGTTGTAGAGTAAATCCTGTTTCCTTGCGAAATAATGTCACCGACTCGACCCGACCCGACCTTCGTAGCCACACACACAACAATCGATATTACACTCCTACAAATTTGATTGAAAATGATTCTTCCACACGACTAAAGATGTTTTGGATAGAATGACGAGAAAACGGGAATTGATGGATTCTGCAGCAGCAGCAGCACTTTAAAAAAAGATATAATGAGGGTGATGATGTCAACGATGATGATAATACGATAAAAACTGTAAAACGTCTTTGGATCCTATTTATCGAATTTTTAAAATCTTTTCTCACTGGCTTCTTCTATCCTTAAGGAAAATTCAGCTTTACGACAATTCCAAGTCATCTAGAGCCCAGAGAAAATAACAATGATGATGATGATGATATTGATGATGATACACGATGAAAACAGTTAAACGTCGTTGGATTCGATAATTTGTCGAAAAAGAGTTTTATCTATTCTCAGTGTCCAATCCTTAAGAAATTTTAGCTTTTTGACAATAATATTATCAAGTCATATAGATCCCATGAAAGATGACAATGAGGCGCACAGTTAACTGTCTAGATGTCTTTTGGAGAATGAGAAAGTTAGTAAACAACACTCCTCAAGTCATTGCAGGAATTTTACAATGCTGGATTAGAAGTAACCGGAATATTGTGCTAAATATCTTTTTTTCCCTCAAAGTTTGAAAGATTCGTATCTAAGAAATGGTAAATCCTTATTGTTTTGAATATATAATTATCAACATGTATTTTTGGGGACTCTGGGGTACTAAAATCTGTGGACTGTAAAAAGTAACAATCAAAATTGAAAATAGCAGCTTCAAAAGATAACATAACACCAAACACGGAACGTTTCGGGCTCAAAACCTATTTTTAGCCAATAACTAAAAAACAAAAACAAACAGAACAGAAACATAAATTTAAAGAGCATCTGGTAGATAAATATATGCCATCTCCTTTCTTTAAGCGATACGGTCTTATAATATCCCAAAATATTGTTTCTTCCAGATAAAAGTGCCATATACTTTTCTACCGTCTATCCGTTTTTATTGGGGGTTTTTTGTCATTGGTGAAAGAATGATTTTTAGACCAAAATGTTCCGTGTTTGGGAATGTGTTCATTATGGAAATTCTTGTATTCAGTTTTGTTTGTTACATGTTGATATGGGTGTATATTATTAGTAATGGCGCACTGTTATCAAACCAAAGCATTGCTGAAATCAACCTTCAGTTTTAAAAAAAATGATATCAAAAACTAGAGCTTTAACTAGACCTTTTATAAAGCGCAATATCCACTAAATGTGCTAAAGTCGCTTTACAAAGAGTCCCTGGACAAAAGCAACAAATAACATGTAAAAGGAGACATGACGCCTGTTATGCGAAATTACAATTTTTTTTCCGATAAAAGACAACGCGTATAACGGCCATGTACTCATTTTACACTTAAGTAAGGTGAGAAAATGTGAGTAAAGAGTCTTTTCCAAGTACTCAACTATGCGCCGAGCGAGGTTTGAACCCAGGAGCTTCCGATCCGAAATGTCATACCACAAGACCACCTAGCCGCACAAACAAAAACCTTCAAACGTCCTAGTCTTATTTAGTCTAATACTTAAAAATCGATGCCTTTGAGACGTGGGTGTACCACAGAATTCTGTGAGTACCTTGGACCAGAAAGAAATCAAACATTCTTGTTCTTATTGATGCAAGCCTATGGTCTTGAAAACTGTTGGCATAAGTTAAAATGAGAAAACTGAACTATTATGGGCACGTTTGGAGATACAACACCATCCAAAAATCAGTGCTAGAGTGAAAAGTAGCTGGCAGAAAGGAACGAGGTAAACCTTGGAAGCCCTGGATAGGATATGTGGAGGCAACAACTGGCAAAAAAAAATATAGACTGCTCGGTAATGACCATGGAGCGTAAAAAATGACGTTCCATGATATTCAACCTCCGTGTGGAGACTGAACACCGGTAAGGCAAGGTAAGTACTTAAAAGCATCTAATTCTGATGAGTCAACTCTGATATATCACCAATGGTTATCCAGGTTCATTTATGAACAAGGAAAACTTCTACTCTATCAAAAATACTGTAAACAATACGTGTAATGTGATTCAACCCTCTCCTTACCAACCATATGAAAATCGTCACGATACAACCAACATTTTTCTCACTCTGATTTCTTTTGTACATCACAATATTTGAGGGAAAATATTCATTATAATGATAAAAGAACTCGATTTGCCGAAACTAAATTATAAATAATATATGAACTTGATGTGTTTAAGTGAAAAGGAAATCTATTTTTTTTTTGGATAGTTTAGGAAAAATTCCTGAAAATGGCCGGTAATGAGAGAGTGAATGTCCTGTCCTAAATGCTAAGTGTTGCTGTTGACCAGGGACCGCTTGTAAAGCGCTTTGAACACGTTTAGTGGATATTGCGATATATAAAAGCTCAATTTTAATAACAATTTTTAACAACTATACTATTTTTAACTCTTAAAAACTACGATTTAAAAACAATTTTCAAGTAGGGAGATCTGAAGTAGAGTGACCTTTCTACTTGACCAACGATGACGCAACTAGCTTTCTTACGTGATAATCGATGAAAGAACCAGGAGATCTATCATGCCTGACGCTTGTCGAATGTCTTGACAGTGAGGGATTTAATCCATGACGAATAGTTGGTATAACGTTATAAGTGATTGTTTTGTTTGTCATTAAGGTAGGAGGAAGGTATGAGTCGTCGGTTAAAACAATTAAGTCGCACTTGGGCAAAAAGTGTTAGTTGTAGTAGTAGTGGTGGTAGTAGTAGTAGTAGTTGTTGTTGTTTTTGTAGTAGTACTATTAGTAGTAGTAGTAGTATTTAATAGCAGAAGGGTCAGTAGTAGTAGAAGTACTATTAGTAGTAGGAGTAGTAGTAGAAATAGTAGTTGTAGTAGTAGCAGTACATCGAGCTTTAATATAGCGCAATATAGTGTGCTATATGTGCTAAAAGCGCTTTACAAGGGGTCCCTGGCCAACAGCAACATTTAACATGGGACATGACGCCTGTTAGGCGATGTTATATTTTTTTCGGATAGAGACAACGCTGTTAACGGCCAGGTACTCATTTTACACTTGAGTGAGGTGAGAAAATGTGAGTAAACCAAGGACTCAACTATGCGCCGAGCGAGGCTCGAACCCAGGACCTTCCGATCCGAAAGCAAGTGTCATACCACAAGACCACATAGCCTGACGTGACATCAGACTATTGAATCCTATTTAAATGTTTATAATATTAAGATCGAGAAAATCGTATGATAACTAATCACCCATTTGGCGGTATAAAAACAATAACAATGATCAAAGAGACAGGTCGATTTTAGTCACGTCATTGTTTAAAAACAACATGTGGAAAATATATAGAATACGCTTGGCTAAGAAACTCACAACATTGCCATCCGAAGTATAACGGACCAATACAAAAAACTATGTTTAACCGTAATCGTTTATAGTATGGTTAATACAGTTTAGTGAAAATTACTCATAAAGGTGGGTGGAAAAAAGCAATAACAAAGATCTGAGAGACGTTAACTCCATACTATCTATAGATAGTTCGAAGTTGACGTCACTCAGGTCTTTGTTATTGTTTATTTGCCATCCGCGTTTATGAGTAACTATCACTAAACTGTATTAACCTGATTATAAACGATCATGGTTACACACAGTTTTGTGTGTTGGTCCGTTATACTTCCGGATGGCAATGTTCGCCAGGCACATACTATACAAAGTCCATTACAACAATATGCGGCTATGTGGTCTTGTGGTATGACACTCGCTTTCGGATCGGAAGGTCCTGGGTTCGAGGCTCCCTCGGCGCATAGTAGAGTCCTAGGAAAAAGGCTCGTTACTCACATTCTCTCACCGTACTCAGGTACAAAATAAGTACCTGGCCGTTAACAGCGTTGTCTCTGTCCGAAATAAAAGTGTAATATAGCCTAACAGGCTAACGTATTGCCCCGTCCTACACGTTAAATGTTGCTGATGGCCAAGGACCCATTGTAAAGCGCTTTGGGCACGTTTAGTGGATATCGCGCTATATAAAAAAAGCTCAATGTTAAATCTAGTCCATTACTGGAGTTAACTCACTCAACCCTAACACCGACTATATCCGTCGTTACTTTTACCCCATTCCTATTTATTACATTTTTATGAGACAAACTGTAGCCTTAGTATCAAAGCTATTGTTTTAAGTTTTTGCGTGTTAATGATGATGATCATCATCATCATTTCCTTTTTCACCCTGGGTCAGGGGATAGGCCACAGTTAAGATACTTGAATAAAACTATCTATGCACATGCCCAGTTATAATTCATTTATTTTCCCAATTTTGAAAAGTAGCAAAAGACTCTAGGATGGAGTGAGTTAAGTTAACGCTAATAATATGTGCACCTCAACTGTAACGAATCCAAGACAATGCGTCGTCAAATAAATTATATTCCCATCCAGACGTCTAAAATGTTTTCAATGTCTCTTCTAATGGTATAAAACGTACATTTCGTTACACAATCACAATGTTATCTAAAATGATATCAGGGTATTTAGAATAAATATGATACCACAACATTATATTATTGATAAACACTTCAATATATTATATTATTGTTCTACACACTAGATGTGTCAAGTATTGCAAAACAATGCAAAGCAACTCGACATGACAAATAATAAAAAGAATAATATAGCTATCAAAACATCACTATTCATTCTTCGACCTGTCACATCCATACAGTTCAACAGCAGCTGTGTCCAAGCATGGCTCTATTCGATATGCAGTTTTATTTTTAATTCATTTGTCATTAACGGTTACTCGACTACATAGATAGAACGAAGTTGACGCCACTCAGGTCTTTGTTATTGTATTTTTTTTTGCCATCCATTTTTTTTTTGAGTAATTGGATTCAATAGTCTGATGTCTTGTCGCCCAGCAACGGCGGCCATCGTGGTTCTAAACAAAGATAATTGGTACTTATTATTCTTCATGCTGGCTAGAACTGTTCATATGTCTTGTGATCAGAATGTGTAAAAGTCAAAACATGATCAGATTTATAATGATTTTTTTCCCCTTTGGAGCCTTTTATGCTCGTCGGAGAAATATTTCATAAGGCCGTCCGCCATTGATCCGATAGTTTAGAGCCAGTTGCAGTTACTATGTTACCATGCGTCATTGCGAGGGAAGTGACGCTACGACTGTTGAAACGTATTCTCATGAAACTGTATTAACCAGACTGTAAATTTCATGGTTACACATAGTTTTGTGCGTTGGTCCGTTATCTTTCCAAATGCCAATGTTGTGAACTGTTTAGCCAAGCGAACACTATCTATAAATAAAGATGACGTTACCATTTTCTTTGATATTGTTTTTCGCCGCCAGCTGGGTCAAATACAAATTCCTTCGTAAGGGTCGTTTTACACTTCCAATGAGATTTGAACACGCTTTTTGACACCAAGCACTTTTTTGTCCTATTCTCACCAGTTTCGCTAAATCAGACTATAAACGTTAAATTATTAAAGGTTACAAAAAGTTTTCTGTGACGGTTCAATTTATCAGATGTGTAGACTTATAGTGAGTATTTTACTCAAACGCATTCCGTCGATGGTAATTAACCAGTAGATTTTTGACCAATCAAAACATGAAATTTGTGACACACTCTCACACGTGCTCGGACAACATATTTGGTTGTTTATAGATAGTTCGAAGATGACGTCACTCAGGCCTTTGTTATTGTTTTTGCCATCCGCGTTTGTGAGTTGTTCTCAATAAACTGTATTAACCAGACTATAAAAGTTCATGGTTACACAGAGTTTGTGTGTTGGTCCGTTATACTTCCGGATGGCAATGTTGTGAACTCCTTGGCCAAACGCATTCTATCTATAAACATTAACGTGAATGGAATCGACCCCTCTCTGATCATTGTTATTGTTTTTATACCGCCAAATGGGTGACTAGTTATCACATGATTTTCTTGATCAGATTATAAACGTTTAAGTTTACACATAATTTTCTGTGTTGGTTCTATTTATCAAGCGGTAGAGTATTTTACTTAAGCACAAACCATCGATAGTAAAATATCGATAGTATGCGCTTGGCTAAGAAGCTCATAACATTGTCATCCGGAAGTATAACGGACTAACACACAAAACTGTGTGTATCCATGAACGTTCATAGTCGGGTTAAAACAGTTCAGTGAGCATTACTCATAAACGCGGATGGCAAAAAACAATAACAAAGACCTGAGTGACGTCATCTTCGAAATATCTATAGATAGTATGCAGATGACGTCACTCAGACCTTTGTTATTGTTTTTGCCATCCGCGTTTGTGAGTTGTTCTCACTAAACTGTATTAATCAGACTATAAAAGCTCATGGTTACACAGAGTTTGTGTGTTGGTCCGTTATACTTCCGGATGGCAATGTTGTGAACTCCTTGGCCAAGCGCATTCTATCTATATGTAGTTTGCTGTGTCTACTAATCACTGCCATTGTTTATATAATGACGATTGTCCGAGAGGCGTGGTTATCTACCGGCCTTTTGATAGTATGCGCTTGGCTAAGAAGCTCATAACATTGCCATCCGGAAGTACAACGGACCAACACACAAAACTGTGTGTACCCATGAACGTTGATAGTCGGGTTAATACAGTTCAGTGAGCATTACTCATAAACGCGGATGGCAAAAAACAATATCAAAGACCTGTGTGACGTCATCTTCGAACTATCTATACCCTACAGATAGATAATTCGAAGATGTCGTCACTCAGGTTATTGTTTTTTTTTTTGCCATACGCGTTTATGAGTAATGCTCACTGAACTGTATTAACCGACTATAAACGTTCATGGATACACACAATTGTGTGTGTTGGTCCGTTATACTTCCGGATGGCAATGTTATGAGCTTCTTAGGCAAGCGCATACTATAGATAGAATGCGCTTGGCCAAGGATTTCACAACATTGCCATCCGGAAGTATAACGGACCAACACACAAACTCTGTGTAACCATGAACTGTTATAGTCTGGTTAATACAGTTTAGTGAGAACAACTCACAAACGCGGATGGCAAAAACAATAACAAAGGCCTGAGTTACGTCATCTGCATACTATCTATATATAGGTGCACTTGGTTAAGAAACTGACAACGTTGCCATCCGGAAGTATAACGGACTAGCACACAAAACTATGTGCAACCTTGAACTTTTATAATCTGGTTAATACAGTTTAGTGAAAATTACACATAAACGTGGGTGGCCAAAAAACAAAAACAAAGACCCGAGTGACATCAACTTCATTCTTGCTATAATTAACTCAGTTAGCACTAACTACCATTGTTTACATAAGGATGCTTGTCCGAGGGGCTTGATTTTGTTCCCTTCCTCGGATTGTCCTTTAAAATTTTTTAGGAAGGTCCAAAATTTATATTTTCCTTTTGCATTGTATGTAACATCGACAATATCGTGCAGACTGACTCAATTGATTTATAATTAAAGATTTAAAAATAACCATCACTGTTGAGCCATTGGTTGAATAGCATACTATTTATTATCTTTCAGCGAGTACAACAGATGGCATGCAACCAAATTGCACATGTCAATGAGACGATCTATATTCATGTTTTCGTCCAACCGAGTCATTAATCACGTGATCTGTTGCTGTCCAATGATTGGATACTTCTTGACAATTGTAAACACACTGCATTGTTTATGAAAATTGTAAACATATTCATGTGTCAAGCTGAACAAAATTACCAATCACGATGCTAGAGATGTCAAAAGCCGTGAACGTTTTTCACTATGTAGATCATATTGAGCATATTTTGCAATGTGACCAATGACCATCGCCACTTTAAGTGCTTGTCTATCACCCGGAGTAAACAGCCAACAGATCCTGAGCATCACTCACAATTACACAGATGCTTGAAAAATTAACCAGTAGATTTTTGACCAATCAAAACATTGAATTTGTGACACACCTTCACACGTGCTCGGACAAACATAGTTGGTTGTTTATAAACAATAACGTGAACGAATTCGACCTCCATCTGATCGTTGTTATTGTTTTTATATTGACAAATGAGTGACTAGTTATCACACAATTTTCTCGATCATATTATAATTGTTTAAGTTTACACATAGTTTTCTGTGTTGGTTCTACTGATCAAGAGGTAGAACAGTGGGTATTTTACTTAACACATACCATCGATAGTAAAACCTGTGTAGTTTGCTGTGTCTACCAATCACTGCCATTGTTTACATTATGACGTCCGAGAGGCGTGGTTAATTGCATCGTGTGATCAGGTTTTGGGATTAATTCATTTATTAGTGTGTCAAAATATTGTGAGAAATACTCACTAACTGGGCCTGATTTATTTTTGTGTTTGACATTTATTTAGGCGGTATCTTAGGCCTTTTCATACAGGAAATACAGTCAAGGGGACGAAACAGGGTAAATAAAAAGAAATATTCTGATTGGTTAATGCTTAGTAACGGGCGAACCATCAATCGACAGTTCGAAGTTGACGTCACTCAGGTCTTTGTTATTGTTTTTGCCATCCGCGTGTGTCAGTATTTCTCACTAAGCTGTAATAACCTGACTATAAACGATCATGGTTACACAAATGTTGTGTGTTGGACCGTTATACTTACGGATGGCAATGTTGTGAGCTCCTTAGCCAAGCGCATACTCTCTATTGACACTTAGATAACCACGCCTCTCAGACAGTCGTAATGTAAACAATGGCAGTGATTGGTAAACATCGCGAACTCGACATATTTTACTATCGATGGCATGCGTCTAAATCAAATACACACTGTTCTACCACTTGATCAATAGTAGTAGTAGTAGTAGTAGTAGTAGTAGTAGTAATAGTAGTAGTAGTAGTAGTAGTAGGAGCAGTAGTAGTAGTAGTAGTAGTAGTAGTAGTAGTAGTAGTAGTAGTAGTAGTAGTAGCAGTAGTAGTAGTAGTAGTAGTAGTAGTAGTAGTAGTAGTAGTAGTAGTAGTAGTAGTAGTAGGAGCAGCATATTTCTACACCTCCAAATTCACTTCGTTATCACAGCTTCGAAAGTCTTCCTCCGCCCTAAGAACTGTTTCATAGCCACCATCAAGTTTAGTTACTGGACAGTGGAGGACGATGTGACGCTGGTCTCTGGAGCTGCCTAAAATTTCCGGCAGGCATCACTGTTCCCACGTTTCCATCTGCACTTATTTTATTTAGTTCTACCGTGTCCCGTTAAGAGGCGATTTGAGGAATACCAGTATTTCCTGGCATTGTGGAATGCAGGCATTCTTTTAAAGGGATCGTTTATGATGTTTCCTCCTTTTCGTGTTTCCTTCCCTGTTCCACATTTCTCTCCAATTTTCTTCCACGTTGAAGTCTACAATTTTTGTTAGGTCTTCTCGATTGTTGTTGTAAGTGCTCCATTTATGATTATTTTTATAGATAGTATTCAGATGACGTCACTCAGGCCTTTGTTATTGTTTTTGCCATCCGCGTTTGTGAGTTGTTCTCACTAAACTGTATTAACCAGACTATAAAAGTTCATGGTTACACAGAGTTTGTGTGTTGGTCCGGTATACTTCCGGATGGCAATGTTGTGAACTCCTTGGCCAAGCGCATTCTATCTATAGGGGTGTCATCTGTAGCTTCATCAATTGGAGTCAATAGTCTGATGTCACATCCGCCCAGCAACGAGCAGCTTGGTTCTAAACAAATAAAATCGGTACTTTTTATTCTTCATGCTGGCTAGATCTTTTTACCATGTCATGTGATCAGAATGTATAAAAGTCAAAACATGATCAGATTTATAATGTTTTTCTCCTCTGGAAACACGTTTATGATCGTCGGAGAAGTATTTCAAAAGTGCGTCCGCCATTGTTCCGATGGTTTAGAACCAGTTGCTAAGTTATTATGCGTCATTACGAGGGAAGTGACGTCACGACTGTTGAAGACTATTCTTGCATGCATCCATTGATCAGCGTCTTGTCGTCTAAGACTAGCCGTGCAATGCCGCTCAGTGTTGGGAGCCACGGAGTGGAGTTGACGTAAGACATCCTGTTATTATACTCCTTTGTTCAATTAATCGGATGGCAATGCGGTTTCTTCTTCTTCTTCTTCTTCTTCTTCTTCTTCTTCTTCTTCTTCTTCTTCTTCTTCTTCTTCTTCTTATTATTATTATTATTATTATTATGATCGTCATCATTGTTATTACTACTTATTTTTCATTTTTTAAAGATATCAACTACTTGATTACTTATTTCTTTTGGTTTCTTCTTCTTCTTCTGGGTTCCATGCCTGGTCCAGGCTTCGGATACTGCGTGAATTATCTCTCTCCATTCCTCCCTGTCTCTTGCTTTTTCAAACAGCTCTTGGATTGTTAGGTTGGTGAAGCCCTTCAGTTGGTCTATGAGTGTTTTTCTTTGTCTCCCCCGGGCGCGTTTACCAGGTATTTTTCCACAACTTGCCAGGTATTCCTTCTTATCTTTCCTTACTATGTGTCCGAAAAAGGATAGTTGTCGATCCACTATTAAGGGCATTAGTTTCCTTTGTTGGTATGTTTGTTTTAGCACTTCTTCGTTCGTTTTGTGTGCGGTTTACATGTGTTTAAATTGCTTGATCAATAGATTGTGTGCGCTTGGCTAAGAAACTCACAATAATGCCATCAGAAAGTATAACGGACCAATACACAAAGCTATATGTAACCATGAATTTTTATAGTCTGGTTAATACAGTTTAGTGAGAATTACTCATAAACATAGATAGCAATAACAATAACAAAGACCTGAGTGACGTCAACTTCATTCTATCTATAGATAAAACGAAGTTGACGTCACTCAGGTCTTTGTTCTTGTTTTATTTCCATCCACGTTTATGAGCAATTCTCACAAAATTGTATTAACAAGACTTCTAAACGTTCAAGGTTACACATAGTTGTGTGTGTTGGTCCGTTATACTTGCGGATGGCTATGTTGTGAGTTTATTATCTAAGCGCACACTATCTATAGAACAATCGCAGAAAACCATTGTGTAAATAAATAGGCTTCAACAGTCGTGACGTCACGTCCCTCGTAATGACGCACAGTGACTTAGTAACTGGTTCTAAACTACAGGAACAATGGCGGGCGCCCTTATTAAATACTTCTCCGACGACCATAAAAGTGTATCCAGATAGAGGAGAAAAACATTACAAATCTGATCATTTTAAAAACTTTTATACATTCTGGTCACATGACGTGTGAAAAAGTTCTAGCTAGCATGAAGAATAAAAGCTATCGATTTTCTTTCTTTAGAACCAAGCTGCTCGTTGCTGGGCGGACGTGACATCAAGCTATTGAATCCTATTTAAACGTTTATAATATTATGATCGAGAAAATTGTGTGATAACCAGTCTCCCATTTGGCGGTATAAAAACAATAACAGTGATCAGAGAGAGAGAGAGAGAAAGAGAGAGAGGGGGGGGGGGAGAGAGATAGAGAGAGAGAGAGGGGGGGGGGGGGGACAATATCATTCACGTTATATAAACAACCAACAATGTTTGTCCAAGTACGTGTGAAGGTGTGTCACAAGTTCCATGTTTTGATTGGTCAAAAATCTACTGGTTAATGCTCTCCAAGTTCCCTCAAAATAAAAATAAAGAAGAAGAAATGTCGTTCTTTCAGCGGAATATTTTGGAAATAAGAGTAGTCTGTAGAAGAAACGAAATTGACGTCATTCATCTCTTTATTATTGCTTTTAGACTGCCATTTAGGTGATTAGTTCTCACTACATATATCAATCAGACTAAAAACGTTCAAGATTCTGCATTGTTTTGTGTTGTACCGTTATATCCGGCTGGTGGAGGGTGTATGTTACCTTTTACTACAGCATCAATCTATTTCTGTGCTGAAATAATAAAAAAAAGAGAATCTATCCTTCTCAATGAGCTTATTAAATGAATTTGTTCAGTCAGGTAGAGTTTTGTTATGCAAAATTGACACAAAAACTTTATCAACACATCAGGAATGCATTGCACTCAATCCGAATATGACACAGCTTGAAACACATGTATTCAGTCAGTAACCATAATGATATAGACCAATAAATTATGTGTATTTTAATATACGGTATGTTATACAATTATTAACACGTTTGTTCTTGATTGACACAATGTCGATGAAAACAGTTGCTGTTCTATCGCACGACAAAGACGAAACAAGATTTATAACCCAAGTCAAAGTGCGGCTATGTAGGCTTGTGGTATGACACTCGTTTTCGGATCGGAAGGTCCCGGGTTCGAGCCTCCCTCAGCGCATAGTTGAGTCCTTCGAAAAGGCTCCTTATTCACATTATCTCACCGTACTCAGGTGTAAAAAGAGTACCTGGCCGGAAACAGCGTTGTCTCTGTCGGAAAAAAAAATTTGTAATATTGCATAACAGGAGTCATGTCTCGTTCTACATGTTTTGTGTTGTTATTGGTCAGGGACCCTTTGTAAAGCGCTTTGAGCACGTTAGTGGAGATTGTTCTATATAAAAGCTCAAGTTTTTGTTTTATTAATAAGCTACTAGAATCTGTGGACTGTACATAGTATTAAACAAAAATAAATATAACCACTTCATAATAGAACAAAATACGACACACGGCACGTTTCGGGTTCAAATCCCTATTTCAGCCAGCAACAAAAATATATATATATTTATATTTATATTTGTATTGGTATTGTTTTTTGTTGTTGTTGACTTTGACTTGCATTATAAAATCTTGTTTCTTCATTGTCGTGCAGTAGAACGAGCTGCTGCCTTTATCGACGATAATGTGTCAATCAAGAACAAAACGTGTTAATTGCATAACGTACAATATATTAAATGCATATTATTTCATTTATTAGTTACTCGCTGAACAAAGTTTTTGAGCGCGAAACGCCCGTGTTTGGTATTTTGTTCTTTATTCTTTTTTTTGAGGCTATTATATTTAATTTTGTTTATTACAGTTTACAAGACTTTATAACCAATTTTTGAAACTTTTTGACGGGTATGTTTAAAGATTTCCTGGACAAAATGAATATAAGGTGGGATTATATTTCTTTTTTAAAAATTTCCTTCTATTGTTTGTTTTCGTGAATCGTATTCTATAAAATTATCTACTTATAAAATTGTATAATACTTTTGAAAAAGGACTTTTTATCATATATGAAAAGAGATATTTTATTGATTTGTCGAACTCTCTGCACCTAAGATTTGTTCCATACTAGGCAAGATTGAAAACGCGCGAATTACCCAAATAGAACAGAAAAATTGCTAGACCTAAATATAATTTCAACAAACGTAAAGAAGAACTCTTTCCAATTCAAAGGATGTGAGGCATGCGACAATTAGAGCGGCTTTCGTGATTGTATTTGCAATTAGTGGAGAAATGGTCAAAATTGAGAACACAGTAATGATTATTTAGGAAATAATGACATTTTGTGTTCTTTCGAACGTGTTAGTATCTGGTCCGCAATTGGATTCAATCGTCTGATGTCACGTCCGCCCAGCAACCAGCAGCTTGCTTCTAAACAAAGAAAAACGGTATTTTTTATTCTTCGTGCTGGCTAGAACTTTTTCACATGTCATGTGATCGGAATGTATAAAAGTCAAAACATGATCACATTTATAATGTTTTTCTCCTCTGGATACACTTTTATGCTCGTCGGAGAAGTATTTCAAAAGGGCGTCCGCCATTGTTCCGATAGTTTAGGACCAGTTACAAAGTTACTATGCGTCATTACGAGGGAAGTGATATCACGACTGTTGAAGCCTATTTGCCTCGAGACATTATGTCGGACACGACTTCTCATTGATTTCATGAGGTTTCGAATTGTCTCTTGTGGGATAACATTCCACTCCTCGACCAATACATAACTCAGTATTTCAATTGTCTGTGGTTGTCTCGTCTTCACAAGCCGACCAACAATGTCCCAAAAGGTTTTCAGTCGGTGAGAGGTTTGTTGATCAGGCTAACCATGGGAGCACAGTAATGCTGTTTTGCTCGAGGTAATCGTTGCTGAAAACGCGACGAATGAGGGAAGGCATTGTCTTGTTTACATATTTCGAAACGACATTTTCCCGGAATACGGCTACGACTTGAGAAGCCGGCACCTTCGTCAAGAAAACAATCTGAGTTGAGATTTCCCCTGGTGACAACAAGAGCGGTTTCGATATCGGTACTTAGATACCCTAAATCATAACGCTGCCTCCACTGAACAATTTCCAACTTCCACGATGTTCTGGTCTTGGAAAAGAGGAGAAAGTGCTCCCCATGAGACTGGGACAAGTTGAAAAGACTTTCGTCGCTAAATTTCTAAGTTTCTAAATTGAGCTTTTGTATAGCGCGATATCCACTAAACGTACTCAAAGGGCTTTACAAGGGGTCATTGACCAAAACAATACTTAACATGTAGGACAGGACATGACCCCTGTTAGGCGAAATTACATTTTTTTTCGGACAGAGACAACGCTGTTAACAGCAGGGTGCTCATTTTACATTTGAGTACGGTGAGAGAATGTGAGTAAAGAGTGTTTTCCAAGGACTCAACTATGCGCCGAGCGAGGCTCGAACCCAGGACCTTGGATCAGAAAGCGAGTGTCATACACATAGCCACTAAAAAGGACAGTGTTCCCGTGAGGTAGGAACCACCCGATGTTGCTTAGTGAGGACGTATCCAGTGTATGGTCGACAGAATTTCAACCCAACAGCCATAATACGACGCATTGTCACATTATGTGGGGTAAGTTGTATAGCTTTGTAACGGTGGTTGTTGACGTGACAGGGTTGTCTCGGAAAGAATGGCCGATCTCAGCAACTTGGTTTTCGTCAGCTTTTCTTCTAGCTCCCCGTCCATCGTGGTCTTTAGTGGGTACCATTAATTTCAGTCCGTTGACATAGACGAATGTCTGTTTTGTGACTGCATTCAAGACGCTACGGATTTGACGGTAAAATCAGACCAGCCTTCCTCATGCCAATAGCTTGATGATTCCTTTGGGGCCTCCGAAAGTCTTGGCATCGTTGTAGATATTCAACAGTGGATTCTGCACTGACATTGCAGTTTTGAGACTCAAGTATTTATACTGAGGATGATGATTTTTCATCGTCATGTTTTCATGGATACAAATATGATGTAAAAACTTGGTGCTTTTTGGTGCCTTTTAGTAAAATACTAACATCTGAAAGATTCTTCGAATGATTCAGATTTGCATCAGACCATTTTTCACAATTTTGAACTCTCGTCATTTTAATTGCCTTTTTATTTTTGCTGTAGACCTAATGCGCTAAGACTAAATCATAAAACGTTGCATATCATAATAAAGGGAATAAAATGTTCTTCCATAATACAAAAAGCATACTATCAAAAAGATTAAAATCTATCCAGAAAATGAACCGAAAGCCGTGGTACGTTTTCATTTTGTATAATGTATTATTGAACAAATAATTGGTCTGTCCATTAAAGGGTTTTAACCTTGAGGCCACAAAGCAAATGAACGAAAAAAGTTAAATAAAATAAAAACATAAAAAGTAAAAAAGCAAAAAAAAAAACCCAAAAAAAACAAAAAACAAAAAACCCCCCCAACAATTAAATAGAATAATGAGTTTTTAAAAGGTAATTGATGAACGTAATATTTGTCCTATATTTATTCATTTATTTATATATTTATTTATCTATTTGTCTTTCTATCTATTTATTTTTTAGAGCCTCGTGGCTGAGTATTCCGTGCCCTATAAAAGAATCCACTAGTATAATTATTATAATCATTATCATCATCATCATCATCATCATCATCATCATCATCATCATCATCATCATCATCATCATCATCATCATCATCATCATTATTATTATTATTATTATTATCATCATTATCATCATTATTATTATCATTATTATTATTATTATTATCATCATTATTATTATCATTATTATTATTATTATTATTATTATTATTATTATTATTATTATTATTATTATCATTATCATCATCATCATCATCATCATCATCATCATCATCATCATCATCGATATTAAATTATCTCTATAAATACTCTTCCACATCGGTTGTTTGTGACGGCCACTTCAAAATTTGATGATGTGAAAATCACGAGCAAAGAATACAATCTAATTCTTTGTTTGCAATAGACAGCCATTATACTTATTATTCTTGCTGTGTATTTCGAAATCGTTTCCCTTGTTAGAAAATAGATTACATTGCTCTAATACTTGTTAGTCTGTTGCCTTGACTAGATGCCATGTTCTCAATAGGCTTCAACAGACGTGACGTCACGTCCCTCGTAATGACGCATAGTAACTTAGTAACCGGTTCTAAACTATCGCGGAACAATGGTGGACGCCCTTATGAAATACTTCTCCGACGAGCGTAAAAGTATATTCAGAGGAGAAAAAAAAGTTTAAATCTGATCATGTCTTGACTTTTTATACATTCTGATCACATGACATGTGAAAAGGTTCTAGCCAACATGACGAATAAAAAGTACCGATTTTCTTTGTTTAAAACCAAGCTGCTCTTTGCTGGGCGGACGTGACATCAGACTATTGAATCCTATTATATCATATGAGACACATCGTCTCAAACTGGTATATTGTTTACCGGAACCATTCGTTAACTGAATGATGCTATTCGTAAAGGTAAAATACTCACAACATCGGCACGCCAGATATAGTTTCCTTGAACATTTATACTCTGATTGATAGAATTTAGCGATAACCAATCATAAAAATGAGTGTCTGTAAACAATAATAACAGATCTAAGTGACGTCAATTTCGTTCCTTCTATAAGCAAATTAAAAAAAAATATGTGAGATTTGATATAGTGTAATATCCACTTAACGTGCACATAGCACTTTACAAGGGACCCCATTTAACATGTAGACCGAACGATAACGCCTGATAGACGATATTACAGTATTTTTCGGAAGGAGATAACGCTATTACACCCGAGTACATTGGAGAGAATAAAAGAGAGTAAAGAGTCTTTTCCATGGACTCAACTTTGCACCGAGCGAGTCTCGAACCCAAGACCTTCCGCCTGATCTTCGGATCAGCTAGTGTCATACCACAAGACCACATAGCCGCAAATTGAGATGGATAGATAATTATGTTTCGATTTAGCTCATACAATGGATAGCCACTCCACTTATAGACCATTTCCTCTTCTTTTTTTTTCTTCAAATTCTCCACTTATAGCACATTTCTTCTTTTTTTTTTAATTCTCCACTTATAGAACATTTCTTCTTTCTTTCAAATTCTCCACTTATAGAACATTTCTTTTTATTTTTATTTTGAGGGAAATTGCAACGAATTGATCATCTTTATGGCTGTCAAAAATCAACAATAAACAGCCGGGCGGCGTCAACCGCTTACATTCTATTTGGCTATTATGTTCAACTAAACTAATCTTAAGCATTTATATAGCGCAATATCCACTAAACGTGCTCAAAGCCCTTTACACGCGGGGTCCCTAGCCAACAACAACACGAACGGTAGTATTCAAAGATCACAGTTATGTATTCCTTACAAAAACATTACAGCAAACAATAAAACGTATTGAATTGAAATAGTATAATAACAGCTTCACAAAGAACAAACTACTCAACACGAAACTTTTCGGTCTCCACGCCCTTTTACAGCCGTCAACAAAACTCGTATTCTATTTTTATATTGCGGGAGTTGTGTGTGTGTGTGGGGGGGGGGGGGGGGGCTGTTGGGTGAGGAAGGGTATAAGCCTGAAGCGTTTTTGATTTTTTTGTGTGTGTCAAAGTGGGGTTTTTCCTTCTTTTCTTTTTGAATCTGTCATGCAATATTACGTTCAATACATTTTACAGTCCGCAGATTCTAGCAGATTAGTATTTGAAAACAAATAGTTGAATGTCTTCAGCCGCATTTCAGCCATAATATTATATCATAACTCATCAAAATGAATTTATTACATCGGAAATCGACAGAGTTCTGACAACACACACTGAAAACAAAATATTCTATTATACATAGAAGTAGGTTATGTCAAAAACTAAGTGACATTTAAACAGCTTTATCAATACCACTCCATTTATCTAGCAAACTGCCGAACTCTGGAAAGACACGTATTTAACAATTTGGTCAGAAAACTCGTCCTTCAAACATATTGATCAATTAAAATGACCCTCATTTTCTCAAAAACTCTCAAATCTGGGAATTCAGTGAAGTCCCAGGTTTCAGTGTTTTTTTTTACAAGCCGGGTGTCATATGAATCGAAAGGTATATAAAGGACGAGTTTTCTGGCCAAATTTTTTAATAAGTGTTTTTTTAAGGGTACGAATGGGCAGAATGAATATATTATTATTCATCGTGTGGATGATGAATTATTAATGCAGTGGCATTCGTACGGGATCATCACGGCGCAGGGGTTTTGTATTCCGTAATACTTATTCAGAGCGCTTTAATGTTTTGTGATAATATTGTAAAAAAATTGACCTGGGAAAATAAAGGATAGAAATAAAATCAATGAGCTTTTTAGGAAGCGAAGTATCCACTAAACGTGTGCTCAAAGCAGCTTTCATTGTACCAACAGTATCACTTAATGGGTGTAAGGGGCTACTACATTTTTTTTTCGACAGCGATATTCCTGTTACCGGAAATATAATCATTTTACACTTGGGTACGGTGAAAGAATGTGAGCAAAGTGTCTTTTCCAAGGAATCAAATTTACGCAAAGCAAAGCAGGAGTTGAATCAGGGATCTACTGGTCTGAAGACGAGTGCTATATCCCTGGACCACAAAGCAACAAAAAGACCAAAATAGTGTGAGATGCAGATTCGTGCTACATGTTAAGTGCACCTATAGATAGTATGCGCTTGGTTAAGAAGCTCACAATATTGTCATCCGGAATTATAACGGACCAACACACAAAACTATGTGTAACCTTGAACGTTTAAAGTCTGATTAATACAGTTTAGTGAGAATTACTCATAAACGCGGATGGCGAAAAGCAATAACATAGACCTGAGTGACGTCAACTTCATACTATCTATAA
>NC_088368.1:25433592-25446092 GCF_034508935.2 Berghia stephanieae | reverse complement strand
TACTACTACTACTACTACTACTAAAAAAAATAATTAAAAAATGAGCTTTTATATAGCGCAATATCCACTAAATGTTTTCAAAGCGCTTTACAATGGGTCCCTGGTCAACAGCAACATTTAAAATTTAGGACGGGACATGCCGCCTGTTAGGCGATATTCCAATTTTTCGGACAGAGACAACGCTGTTAACGGCCAGGTACTCATTTTACACCTGAGTACGGTGATAGAATGTGAGTAAAGAGTCTTTTCCAAGGACTCAACTATGCGCCGAGCGAGGCTCGAACCCAGGACCTTCCGATCCGAAAGCGAGTGTCATACCACAAGACACATAGCCGCACTACTACTACTACTTACTACTACTACTACTACTTACCTATCTACTACCTACTACTACTACTACTATTACTAACTACTATACTACTACTACTACTACTACTACTACTACACTCACTACTATACTACTACTGCACACATACTGCAATACTGTATACTACTACTACTACTACTACTACTACTACTACTACTACTACTACTACTACTACTACTACTACTACTACTACTACTGCTACTACTACTACTACTACTACTACTACTACTACTACTACTACTACTACTACTACTACTACTACTACTACTACTACTACTACTACTACTACTACTACTACTCCAACTTCTATAACTACTAAAACTACTACACTAATATTATGATCATGTTCATATCTATTTAATTTTGCATAACATTCAATTATTGGGTTACCGTCATGTGTTGAAATTCATATACCATCAAGCTTGAATAATACACAATTTTCGGGTTATATCACACAATTCGTAACGAGACGCAGCATAGCTTGTGAAATCTAATAATATGCATCATATTTCCTCAAAACAATATTATTATATTTTGGTGATTTAGAGACAGATAATGAAACTTATAGCAAACAATATATATTATGAAAAACATGTGTCAAGTTTAATTAAGACATGTACGAATAAGTATAAGCTTTTAAAGCACGTAAAAGCTTTATTTCATTGTCATGATTATTTTACTTATATTATACTTCCGATCAAAAGAAAGTATACACATTTAAAATCGTCGTTACTGTATATTCGTTAGTCCCTTACAGTTTGTGTCATTTCAAATCGATCCACTAACGAATATACAGTTCTCCTTGTGATATTTAGCATTCTTGCGACATTGGTCACAGACTGTCCATCTTGAAGATGACCAATGGCACGTGAATGGTGTTCTTAACTAAGTCGTGACATCGCGTAGATTAATGGATGGTATTTTGCATTGTGTTTTCCTGCCTTGAAAATGTTTCAAGAAGACACGGACAGCAAAAAAATTAATCTAATAACGTCCTGTCCAGAGTAAGGGGCTAAAAGGTTATTTTAGCATGTGCGCGACGTGGTGGGCGAATTTCAGGTCAAAAACTAAAACATCAACTATCGGTACAAAGAAAGGCTAAATAACTCTAATTATTAACCTAAGCCAATGGATAAAAAAGTAACGACAATTTTAAATGTGTATACTCTCTATTTTGATCGCAAGTATATAATGGCTTTACAGCAACATCATCCGACATACTACCTACGGAAAGAGCATAGACTAACACTCGTGTTCAAACTTACAAATAAAATGACCGCCATCTCACCGGAAAAACTATTCAGACATGCAACTAAATTCACGCATTCAAAGAAAACCCCACTCAAAAACACCAAAACACCAATTTACAAACTCAAACATCATTCATTTGCAATACCTACTATCAAAGACTGGAATTCCCTTCCCGAATCATGAGTGAACATAACAATATTTAGAAACATTCAAACGAAGATTCTAAAAATTCTGCAGCCTAAACACCAACAATGACTGTCACAATCAACAACTCTCTCCGCCCTTGAAAACAAATAAATACCCGGAATTGAGTCGTCTTCGAGTAACATTCACATTCAGATTCAGATTAATACGATGGGTTACATAAAACCTCATATATATAGGACACAATTCTGTTACAAATCCTCAACCATCTTCTCTTTTACATGAAACTCTTGTAGTAACTACCGTGATTGCCAGAACTCGGTATTCTGGCTGTAGGACTCCATGGCTAGGATGGGTCCAGATGGCCGGTGAATCACGGAATTACTGAGTTAAAAATATATATTAAATAGATAAAGTTATAGTTAGTATAAAAATATGGCTTACCCTGAATCTAGTTAGTCGTAATGGTAGATAGGTATGGTCGCAACAGATATGGTATGGTAGATAGTTTAGTGTAGAGCTTGAAGTGTGCAGTAGGTAGTCTGTAGGTAAGTGTAGTAAGAATCTGGGTAAGTGTGAAGGTAAGTGTGTCGGTAAGTGTCGTAAGTCTAGGAGCAAGTGTAGTAAGAATCTGGGTAAGTGTGAAGTGTGTAGGTAAGTCTGTAGGTAAGTGTGAAGTGTGTCTGTCGGTAAGTGTGTCTAAATCGAGAGGTCCACTTGGCTTTATATGAGCCGGGTCAGCTTGGGACGAGGCAGAGCGGAAGTAGGAATGACCATTGCCAAGGTCACTAGCCGTACGATTGTTTACGGCTAGAGATCCCTACACTGCTGCCCCTTCAAAAAGGGCAGGGTGGCTGGATGTGGGGTACTCACCTGCACCTTTCTGGAGCTCTCGGTATTACAGTGAACTAAAGGAGAGGAGCCCTTACCTAGGGCGTAGCAACAAAAAAGGGGGGTAAAATAAAACAAGGAAGGCCCTTTCCTAGGGCCGAACAAAAAATAAAGAAGGCCCTTACCTAGGGCTAAAATAAAAGGAAAGCCCTTTCCTGGGGCTGGGGCAAAATTAAATCTATTTACACGGTTGCTCGCCCTAGCACCTAGCTGTCTAAGACAGAGCTGTGGAGGGACAGCTCCATCGAGGGCTCTCTCTCCTTCATTCTTTTATTCTCCTCCCGGAGACGGGTGACCTCAGCCGCCTCGGTCCGGAGGGAGGCCAGCTCCTGCCTGGCCCTCTTAAGCTGATTCCGCAGGCTGCGGAAGTCCCCCCGGCGGCGGCGAGATCTGTCTCGGCGGTCTGCTTGCTCTTGCTGGTCCTCCCTCCTACGCCTGCTGGGAGGCCGGTCGCGGCTCTGTCGGGCCGGGGTACTCGTTCTTTGGGCCCGACGGGGCGAGCGGGACCGTCTCCTACGGTCACGGGGCCTCCGTTCCTGGTTAGAGTTAGAGGCGACGGTCCGGGATCTATTCCCGTCTCGAGGTGATTGGAGGAGTCCTCGAGCGTCTAGTGGAATTTCTCCAGGGTTGCCTGCGATTCCGAATCGCGTGCTCCGGGTAATAAACCGCCTGTCCCTTCTTGAAGGAATGGACGTGGGCTTTGATGTCGTAGTCCCTCTTCGTCCTCTTGAGCTCAGTTCGGAGGGTGGTTCTCGCAGTCTCGTGGGCTATCTCTAACCCCTGCTGTAGAGAGTTGACATAATCTTCAGGAGACTGTGGGTTTGTACGTTTCCCTGGTATAACCAATTCCACCGGTGTGCTCAATTCCTTCCTAACATCAATTTGTTAAAGGCGTAGGTATGACAAGGAGGTTTCGTGGGCCTTCGTCTCTTCTGTATAAGGCTCCATCGATCAGGAAGAACAGGTTGCGGTGCACCCAGTAGAACTTTTCTTCCTGGCCGGACAACATCAAGTCCGACATTTCTGGGTCTGCTCCTAATTTCAGCCATAATAGCAGGTGGGTCATGTGATGATCATCCGACTGCAGCTTCCTGACATCCTCCATGTCAATGTCGTCAAGGCCAACTTGTGTCGAGTTGTCTTGTCTTACGACTTGTATTTTGTGTCCACCCTCATTGTAATATTCAACCCATTGACAATTGTGTCAGGGGACCTGAGGGGGACAGCACAGCTCACTCCTGACGTCATCCGGGTAGAGTTGTTTGATCCTCTGATCTGTCGCACTTTGCGTCCACCCTCGTTTATGATATTCGACCCAGTGACAATTGTGTCAGGGGACCCGAGGGGGATAGTGCAGTTCCTTCCTGACGTCATTCGGGCAGTGTCGTCCAATCTTCTGAGCTGTGTCCTACATTCGCCCTCGTTTATAATATCCAACCCAGTGACAATTGTGTCAGGGGACCCGAGGGGGACGACGTTGTCTACTTCTGATTCAAAGGTTCCCCATCTCTCCTGTGTTCGGGTGCAATATGCGCATCCGCCACAAGGCAATTCTGATAACGCCTTGTGAGGACGGTAGTGTTGGCAAGTGTCCGTCGTGGGAGGTCGAGATAAGGCATCAGCATTCATGTGCAGTGAACCAGAGCGGTGAACTATCCTCATGTTGTATTGACTGAGTTCTTCGATCCATCGGGCCAGTTGGCCCTCAATCCTCTTGAAGTTCATGAGCCAAGTAAGGCAGCGATGATCCGTTCATACAGTGAATTCGCTGCCTAAGAGGTAGTGACGGAAGTGATTGGTAAAGCGCACAATTGCAAGTAGCTCCTTCCTGGTAGTGCAATCGCGCCGCTGAAGGGGTGTCAGGGTGAAGCTCCCATATGCAATCACCTTCTCTTCCTCTTCTTGGATCTGAATCAACTCGGCTCCGATGGCGCAATCTGAAGCATCAGTATCGAGGATGAAGTGGCCTGTCGTAGTGGGAATGGCCAAGACCGTGGGGAAGTAAGGCGTAGCTTGATCTCCTCAAAGGCTGCCTGCTGCTCATCACCCCAGATGAAAATTTTCTTTCTCAGAAGTCGAGCGAGGGGTTCTGATATTCCGGCAAAATCCTTTACGAAGAAGCGGTGGTAATTAGCTAAGCCCAAAAACTTCTCCATTCCCTTAATGACGTAGGTGCTGGCCGATTCCGTACAGTGGCAATTGATTCCTCTGTCATAGACAACTGGTTTCTTCCTACCTTCCTACCAAGAAGTTTAGTTTCTTTCCTGAAGAGCTCACATTTCCTGGGTTTGAGCTTCAGCCGGAAGGCACGAAGTCTGGTGAACACTTCCCTCAAGTTGTTGAAGTGGTCCTGGAAGGACTTCCCCAGTACACAGATGTCGTCCAAGTAGGCCAAGACAGAGTTCCAGTGTAAGTCCTTCAAGACGAGGTCCATTACTCTGCTGTAGGTGCTATAGAATTGCAGAGTCCAAATGGCAGCTTGTTGAATTCAAATAGGCCCCTCCTCGTCCTGAATGCAGTCTAGATGGTGGGGCTTCTTTACATTTCTGCACTCTGGTGGTGGGTTCGAATCCCCACTGTCTCCTAGTGCCAAGGCTTCCTTATTTCTTATATCAGCAGTGGTCGTCGGTATCGAAAGGGTCCTTGGGTTCTGGAGCATCAGTGAAGGTATCTTCCATTTTGGGCACCATGAGTGTAAATTAATAATTATTGGCTTCCTGAGGCTGCATAAACTTAATGATGTTCTTGGAACTACAGAAGTCTTTCTTGGTCATCTATACTCTCCTGATAGGGCAGGACGAACTGTCTGGCAGTCTGCCCAGAGACAATAATCCATGGGCTGCTCAAAAGAGCAGTAGTCCATTAGAATTTATTCACCATGATGATATTCACTGGCACGATTATCCTAATCTTCTGAGAATAGACTATGGGAAACAGTGTCAGTAACAAAGAAGCAAATTATAGTGTAACCTCAAGGAACTATTACGCCATGCAAGCAATCAATGCAAGCTAAAAGCACAAAACAAAATCGAGCGGGCTTAAAGCCAAGTAATAAAACTAGCACAAGCATGAAGCCAAAACAATATAATTAGGCCAAGCTCATGCCAAAGCAAGCAAATGTAAAAATATAATATATGAAGCATTTGTATATAATAGAGTAAAGATCACAGAGTAATCTAATGATAACAACAATCTACACATCTTCACAACAAAGCAATTGCTCCAGGTCGCAGTCATGGCCATGTCGTGCACCAACACTTCACTGACCCATGGTGCGCGACCTGAGCATGAACATCACAATATGTATCATGTGATTCACTGAGAATTAGGTCCTCCAACTCGAACCTTGGTCGCAACAGATAATGCACCAACATCTCTCTGCGCTGGCCACCAAGCTCGAGTGACCATCAAACTCAGTGAATCCAAACTATCATCAGATGGTTGCTTCCGAGTGGTCATCTCCACAGCTGCAGCCATGGTCAGGACATGCTCCGACATGTCACTGCACCATGCTGCCCAATCACAGTGGCCATTCGAAAGCAAACCTAGGGAACTAACACTATCTATTGGCTGGTCTGTCACTCGAGGCCACAGCATGGTCAGGTCATGCTACAACATCTCGCTGCACCATGTTCTCTGACCTGAGTGACCTCCAACCAATAAAACCACAAAGCAATGATCAATAATAACATGGGGTTGTTTATTGTAGGATAGTCGCTCCCTAGGCCGCAGCCATGGTCGGATCATGCTCCGACATCTCACCGCACCATGCTGCCCGGCCCGAGCGACCATCAAACAACAAATCAAAATGAAGAAAATTAATGCACAAGTAATTATGTATGGTCTATTGAAAGATCGGCCACTCCTCAAGGCCGCAGCCATGGTCGGATCATGCTCCAACATCTCACCGCACCATGCTGCCTGGCCCGAGTGACCATCAAACAATAAATCAAAATTTAAATGCTCAAAGAACTATTAAATCAAAATCCATGACAAGCAACATACAAATAATCATGTGTAGTCTATTGAAAGATAGGCCACTCCTCAAGGCCGCAGCCATGGTCGGATCATGCTCCAACATCTCACCGCACCATGCTGCCTGGCCCGAGTAGCCATCAAACAATAAATCAGAATTATACAAATACTAAATAAAAAATTAGGTATGGTCTATTGAAAGATAGGCCACTCCTCAAGGCCGCAGCTATGGTCGGATCATGCTCCAACATCTCACCGCACCATGCTGCCTGGCCCGAGTGACCATCAAACAATAAATCAAAATTATACAAATACTAAATAAAAAAAATTAGGTATGGTCTATTGAAAGATAGGCCACTCCTCAAGGCCGCAGCCATGGTCGGATCATGCTCCAACATCTCACCGCACCATGCTGCTTGGCCCGAGTGACCATCAAACAATAAATCAAATTTATACAAATACTAAATAAATCAAAATTATACAAATACTAAATAAAAAAATTAGGTATGGTCTATTGAAAGATAGGCCACTCCTCAAGGCCGCAGCCATGGTCGGATCATGCTCCAACATCTCACCGCACCATGCTGCCTGGCCCGAGTGACCATCAAACAATAAATCAAAATTATACAAATACTAAATAAAAAATAAGGTATGGTCTATTGAAAGATAGGCCACTCCCCAAGGCCGCAGCCATGGTCGGATCATGCTCCAACATCTCACCGCACCATGCTGCCTGGCCCGAGTAGCCATCAAACAATAAATCAAAATTATACTAAATATAAAAATAGGTACGGTCTGGTAAAAGATAGACCACTCCCCAAGGCCGCGGCCATGGTCGGATCATGCTCCAACATCTCACTGCACCATGCTGCCGGGCCCGAGTGATCATCAAACAACAAATCAAGAAAAAAAAACAGACTTTAAAAAATATAAAAATGAACTTCACAAATCACCAAGGTTTCCTCTCAGAAGAGGAAGGTGTGTGAAAGAAAAAGAATAACTGAAGATATATAATAAAATCAATAGAAAGAGTAACCACAATCACAATGTAGCACTGGACAAGCAAAATCAATTCAAGGACAGATCAGATCACAAGAATTCAACTAATCACAGTCATAAGCAGTAAACAAAGTCAAGTCAAGGACAAAGCAAATCACAAGAATTCACAATAAATTACCAAAGATATAAACTTATCACTAATCACAGTTATAGGCAATAACAAAACAACAAAAAAAGTAAAAAGAATAAAAAAGAAATCAAATGTAAAAAAATTTTTTAAAAAAAAAAATCATGAAACATGACACCGTCTACAAGGTCACCAGACAGGTGTGACCTTGGAGTCAAGGACAAGGACGACCTTGACACGATCAAACAAAATTCACGAACTGAAATTACCTACAACTGAAAGAAAAGGGAAGGGGGCGTGGTCATACATATCACCAATATCACAGCACAGAATTCATTCAAGATCGAATATAAGAATTATAGTGTAGAAAATACATGATGAAAAATAACGAAGTATTCACACGGTAAAAATCAACGAAATTCGAAATCCCATTCAACGAAATACGACGGTAGGAAGTAATAAAATGGATAATGTAAAAAGTAGAAAAAAGTATCCTGCTCGTGACGCCATTGTAGTAACTACCGTGATTGCCAGAACTCGGTATTCTGGCTGTAGGACTCTATGGCTAGGATGGGTCCAGATGGCCGGTGAATCACGGAATTTCTGAGTTAAAAATATATATTAAATAGATAAAGTTATAGTTAGTATAAATATATGGCTTACCCTGAATCTAGTTAGTCGTAATGGTAGATAGGTATGGTCGCAACAGATATGGTATGGTAGATAGTTTAGTGTAGAGCTTGAAGTGTGCAGTAGGTAGTCTGTAGGTAAGTGTAGTAAGAATCTGGGTAAGTGTGAAGGTAAGTGTGTCGGTAAGTGTCGTAAGTCTAGGAGCAAGTGTAGTAAGAATCTGGGTAAGTGTGAAGTGTGTAGGTAAGTCTGTAGGTAAGTGTGAAGTGTGTCTGTCGGTAAGTGTGTCTAAATCGAGAGGTCCACTTGGCTTTATATGAGCCGGGTCAGCTTGGGACGAGGCAGAGCGGAAGTAGGAATGACCATTGCCAAGGTCACTAGCCGTATGATTGTTTACGGCTAGAGATCCCTACACTCTGGTAAAGTTTAAAACAAATTCCTCAGAGAAGATGCCTCCCTCCTCCCACTCCGACAACCTCCCCCCTCCCCCCCCCCCACCCCCTCCCTTTTTTTTTGTCGTGATTTTTATACGATTTGCTGCAGTACTCTGGAAAAACCCATATTTAAAATTTGGCCAGAAAACTCGTCCTTCAAAGATCGATCGATTTAAATGACCCTCATCTTGGCAAAAACGCTCAAGTCCTGGGACTTCGCGTTTGAGAGTTTTTGCCAAAATGAGGGTCATTTCAATCGATCGCTATTTGAAGGACGAGTTTTCTGGCCAAATTTTAAAATATGGTTTGGTTGTTTTATCTCCAGAGTACGGCTGTTTGGTATAACACCGATTAACTTGACAAATCGATGATCTTTAATCAAACTTGACAAGTATTAACTTAACTCTTGTTCTTGTCGTTATTTGTACGTTTTCGGATGTTTCTGATTTATTTCTGCGTCTTACTTAATTTCCAGTTGGTTTTTTTTAATCTCTCACCCTACTTATGGGTGTTTTGTAGCATTTTAAAATCTGAGAAATGAAGGGACAATTCTAGATATTTGTTTGCTTAAAAAAAAAAAAAAAAAAAACACAGATAAAATAATAAGTAATTCCTTCTCACTTCGGATGTAACACAGAATAATAAACACTCCTTCACCACCACAAAATGGTATTAATTTCGATGTAGGAATGAAATACTATAATATAATTATTATTATTATCCAACCAACTGAATAAAGCAACACGCGTGAAATGATGCTATAACGACATGGTAGAGCTACTCACTCACTCACAACAACGACAACTACTACTACTACCTAATTCTTGATGATGATGATGATATTGTCGTCGTCGATATAAAACCATTACAACTTGTTGTTGTCCCTCACGTCCTGCCCTGCCCTGCCAGCCATGCGGGTGAGTAGTTATATTTTGTCAGCGTATCGTCGTGTTTTGTTGTGTTGGGTGAGTAAATGGAAGGTGATGTGAGGTTTTAACTCTCTCCTTACCACCCGTTTTCAGTATCTTCCCCAAAATGTCATCCATGCCCGACACTAAAATTGAATTTTTAAAACTCAAACCTAACAGCATGCTAAACATAATTTTGTTCTACAAAACAACATTATTTTGTCATAAACTAAACAAAGATTTTTAGTCCAATGTTTTGTTGTACATACAAAATAATAATCTGAAAATGCAATGTTCATTGTATCGTAACAAATGTAACGATAATGCTGCAGGTGGAAAGGAGAGGGTTAAAAAAAAAAAAAAAAAAAAGGGGGGGGGGGGGGGGGGTGAGGGGAGGGGGAAGGGGGAAGTGGAAGTGAGATGAAGGGTGTCTATGTCCGTTGATGCATTTGTATGTATTAGGCCATTTTTAAGGGAGCCGATGATGCATTAAGTGCACATTTTTAATAGGATTTTAATTTTTATTAGATGAATGTGAAATGACAGCTTTAACCCTCTCCTTACCACCTGCAGCAAAATCGTCACATTTGTTACGACACAATATACATTTTAAAAAATTCAGATTTATTTTGTACATCACAAAATTAGAAGAATGATTTTTGGCTAATTAATAAGAAAATAAAGTTTTTTTGTAGAGAGATTGTTTGTGTTTAAAAAAACAAACAATTTTTCTGCTGGGTAAGCCTGCCATTTTGGAAGAATACTGAAAATGATCAGTAAGGAGAGAGTTAATGTACAGATAAAGACCTGAAAAAGTGTTTATGAAACATTGCCAGACAAAGCAAGAAAGAAAAATACAAGAAAAAAGGAACTCCCAAAGAAATCAGTCTTCCTCGACTGGGGATTGAACCTCAGACCTCCCGATTACCAGTCAGACGTTGTCTTACACATGTACCCGCTCCCTAATTTCTCAACTTTATTATAAACTTTGATAAATTAAATATAATAATCTTATTTAATCAAGTCCCAGGTTTGAGAACTTTTGACCAGATGATAGGCATTTTAATCGATTGATACGATTTGAAGGACGAGTTTTCTGGTCAAAATTTTAAACATATTTTTAAAAAAAATAGAGTACGAAGTATTGTTTTCGAACAGAATACGTGGACATTTTTCCATCTGATATCGTATATATTATGTTTATGTATTGGCTGTCCGTATAAAAGTAAAATTGAACGAGTAAGAACTGATCTTATCCCTTTATTCAGCCCATAGGGGAAATTTGTCTTTAGGGTCTATTCCAAGGGAAGACTGGAATAACACAGGCGTCAGCCGCAGTGCAGCGCCGCAAATTGGGATAGGGCGAGGTGACTTGCTCAAGGCCACACAACGCAGCGGTGGATGATCGAAGTCGGGTACGAAGCAAAGACCGTACCACTGAGCCCCTCTGCCTCTTATGATATACATAACAAGTGACGTGCGGGTGGTTGGATGGGAGCATCACCTTTGAATCATATACCTATGATGTTCGCATGGGTGTACGATCCGATAGTGATGTCGTTTCTTCTTCTCTTTACTAGCCTATCCTGCTTCTTTGGTTTGTGACGTGACTGATTAACTTGACAAATCGAGGATCTTTAATCAAACTTGACAAGTATTAACTTAACACTTGTTCTTGTCGTTATTTGTACGTTGTCGAATGTTTCTGATTTATTTCTGCTTCTTACTTATTTCCAGATTTTTAAAAAAATCTCTCATCCTACTCATGGGCGTTTTGTAGCATTTTTAAAATCTGAAAAACGAAGGGATAATTTCTCACCCCTGTCAGTCGTTATCTATCACTATGTTTTGATACTATCCATTTTGTGTGGTAAATTTGTCAAATACATAAATTGTTTGTTTTAACAAAAGATATACATGAAAAGTAAACAAGCATGTCTTTCGTCTTTTACATGTCTAAAATACGAGATTTTTAAACTCATACGTTTGAAATTATGTGGTCTAGTGGTATGACACTCGCTTTCGGATCGGAAGGTCCTGGGTTCGAACCTCGCTCGGCGCAAAGTTGAGTCCTTAGAAAAGGCTCTTTACTCACATTCTCTCACCGTACTTAGGTGTAAAATGAGTACCTGGTCGTTAACAGCGTTGTCTTTATCCGAAAAAAAAATTGCAATATCTCCTAACAGACGTCATGTCTCGTTCTACATGTTAAGTGTTGCTGTTGACTAGGGGCCCGTTTAGTGGATATTGCGCTATATAAAAGAACATTTTAAAATTTCGAACAAATTTCCAAAGCCCCTTGGCGACCTTGGTAACACGCATTTGAAATGAGTTCGAATTTCAACCGCACGAGTTTCAAAATTTATAATTGGATGCAATAGTCTGATGTCACGTCACCCAGCAACGGCGGCCATCGTGATTCTAAACAAAGAAAATCGGTACTTTTTGCTGGCTAGAACTTTTCATAAGACTTGTGATCAGAATGTGTAAAAGACAAAACATGATCGGATTTATAATGTTTTTTTTTTTGTTCCTCTGGATACACTTTTCTGCTCGTCAGAGAAATATTTCATAAGAGCGTCCGCCATTGTTCCGATAGTTTAGAGCCAGTTACTAAGTTATACCCCTGGTATGACCTCACCAACGTGTATATATTTGCTGAATATGTGCAAGAAGGACCTCGCCAAACTCTTTTCCTTTACTTTTATCCCCCAAAAAATGGTTGAACAATCACTGGCTCTAAACTGTGACGATTTGATATTAATAAATATCTC
>NC_088368.1:25421092-25426092 GCF_034508935.2 Berghia stephanieae | reverse complement strand
TAAGTAATCTGGGAGTTGACAATAGGCTTCAACAGTCGTGACGTCACTTCGCTCGTAATGACGCATAGTAACATAGTTACTGGTTCTAAACTATCGGAACAATGGCGAGAAAAAAGTGTATCCAGAGGAGAAAAGCATTATAAATGAAGAATAAAAAGTACCGATTTTCTGTGTTTAGAACCAGCTCGTTGCTTGGCGGACGTGACATCAGACTATTGAATCCAATTGCTTGCTTATCTTTGGACATCTGGACTGATGATAGATAGAGTTGTCGGTCTAAGTGTAAGGCCAAAAAACAAAGTTCTGACTTTTTGTGGTATCAAAAATTGATAAATCCGACACTTTAGCAAAACAGATAAGCAACATGGTTCCAGGCATCTACTTGGATTGTATATTGCCATTTACATAATATTGAATATTTCTATTTCATGACTCATAATTTCTACTAGGTGGGGAAGTCGGGGGAGGGGGGGGGGGGATAAAAACAAGACACTAACTTCTCAAATAAAAAACTAGAACATTTATTTTTCAAAATATAGATATATTTTACTTTTTAAAAGTGATTATAGATTGATATATGTAGTATTTAGAAGGGAAAAAAATGAATAATACACGATGTCCCTCAGGAGTGTGGAACTGGAATGTATATTATGGAACAATTTAAGAGTAAATATGTTATTTTTGTATCTATAGTAACACGGGTTTTCAATGATTTATCCTTTTTTTTCCAAAATGTTTCTGATTTCAAATTTTATTTTTGCGTTGACCAATTTGTATTCATTAATTTTTCCTTTTAATAAAATTGTATCAGATCATGCACAACGATTTTAGAAAATGAAGTCATATAGATTTATATTTTGATGTGCAATTTTAAGGAATAAACTGTTAATTCAAAGAACAAACAAGGAGGTTAATAAATCCACTGCAATGCTATCAAAAACGTGGCATCTTTAAGAGAAAATTTATAGTGGTGATTAAAAGTAGTAACTACTTTGGTGGTACACATTATATAATACGTATAATATGTAACAATTGATTATGAAATGTGTGAGTAATGAAAAATAAGAAATAATAAGTTTATCATGCATCGTGTAAAACAAGCCTTTATTGAAGATTGCTTTGTCATTAAACATAGGTGGCTTAACCATACGGTTTTGATGAATCTTAAGTTTGAACTAATACAACGTTGTAAGCATAACAAATTCAAAATGAAAAAGTCCACTATAAGAATACATAAAGAACTGAATAAGTGTGTATGAAAGGAGCCAGACCAAGCAAGAAAGAAAAATACAAGAAGGAAAAAAAACAAACAACCTAAAATATCAGCCGACTGATATGGTTTTTTTTTTTTGGGAAGGGGGGGGGGGGGGTTTTTTTGTTTAATTGTAATTTTCTTTCTTGCTTTGTCTGGCACATTCATACACACTTGTTCAGATCTTTATCTTATACTGGTGCCTTCTCCTTAATTTCTTTAATATGATGCATAACAAGGCATTGAGGAGGGGGGGGGGGGGGGGGGGGTAAAGAGATGAAGGGGACGGGATGGGCAATAAAATTTCATGACAACGGCTAGTTTTCACCAACCTCGGCGAGATTCAAATTCAAGAGTATTTTCAAGAGAGAGTATTTTAAAAATCGTAAAAATAAATCATAACAGATAATCTCAAAGTATTACTAAGCTGTGAACTGTAAAAAGTATTTAAAAAACACATGAATAGAACAGCTTAAAAAGAAGAACAAAATACCAAACACGGAAAGTTTTGGACTCGAAATCCTACGTCAGCCAACAGCAAAATACAATGAGAACAAATAAATTACTTAAAAAACAGATCGACGATAGTTTTTTTAAGTAATGTATTTTATGTTTTTATCGTTATTATTTGTTGGTTGAAGAAAGGTTTTGATCCCTAAACGTTCCGTGTTAGATATTTCTTTATTAAAACTGTTATATTATGTTTGTTTATAACAGATATTATGCATGCATGAGATTTTATGTATTTTACAATTACAAATTACCAACCGTCTCAAATTGTTTATTTTGATGGTGTTAACATTAAACGGAACTTATAAAGTTTTTATTAATTTAACGCCCTAATTGAAAGAAATGAGTTATTTTTTCCTCCTTAAACTTTTTTTTATAAAGGAATCAAATTTTCTTATCTTTATGATTTTTAACATTTTCTTTCAATACGACATAATACCATATTGACGCGAAATGATTTCACGTTGGTTCGATTTCATTTTAGGCCAATCCTCATATTTTATTGATATCCTGTCCGATTGAAGACGATTCCCAAATGGAATTTTACGATTAATTCACTCAATGCTAGAGATTTTTCCTACTTTTCAAAATTGGAAAAAAAATGTATTAAAAATGAGGATGCACATAGATAGTTTTATTCAACTACCATTAGCATGTAAAAACTAAAAACATTATCCCTGATACTACGCTAGAATTTTGTCTCAGAAAAATGTAATTAAAATAGGCATGGGATGAAAGTAACCCGGGTAAACTACGGATATAGTCGTTGTTTGGGTTGAGTGAGTTATTTTCTGAAATTTTGTTTCATAAAATGGATTGAATTTTGTTATCTTGTACGTTTTGAAAAACTTGCATTTAATTATTCACATTATTTATTTGACATGAAGCTAAATGGTCTTCTTCGAGGTCATTTTAATATAATACTGTATCGACATGACGGAGCACATAATTTGTGAACTACCTTCTCAAAACGGTATTATTTCGGGACGAACTAGATCCTGGAAATTGAATGTATAGACACACATACGAAACTTCAGGTTAATTTTTCTTTGATATGGTGGAGAGTAGATGAAATTTATTACATTGAAAAAAACTCTCAAAGTTCATATTTACGTTCCTATCATATTAAAAGGGTTCAACAGTCGTGACGTCACTTCCCTCGTAATAACGCATAGCAACTGGTTATAAACTATCGGGAAAATGGCGAACGCCAATATCACCATCACAGTCCTTATGCAATACTTCCCCGACGAGCACAATAGTGTATCTAGAGGAGAAAAATATAAATCTGATCATGTTTTGACCTTTATACATTCTGATCACATGACATGTGAAAAAGTTCTCGTCAGCGTGAAGAATAAAAAGCACCGATTTTCTATGTTTAGAACCAAGCTGCAGAATGCTGGGCGGACGTGACATCAGACTTTTGAATTCTATTCTTAATTCGTCTTTCAAGGTCCAATTCATCCCGACTTGAGACGATGAGTCACATTTATGAAGCTAAAATTCATTCGGTGTTTTTTGATTGTCTTACATAATAAAAAAAAAACTTTACAAAGGTTTTATCAACGACTTGACTGATCAGAATAAACTACTCCTCCGGGCAAAGATGAATGACGTCACCAAGATGGCTGCCGTGTTAAACATGGCCGGAAGGATTGTTGAACCTGTGTTGGCTTCCCAGTGGTCATCAACACCATCGTGGTCATGTTTACACGTGTGTTCACATTCGTGCTTGCAGTCAACTTTCTCGTGATGTCCTTCACAGGAATGCAGTTTTCCAATAAACTTGGCGCCCTCGTAATACCTCAGCATGAAGTTACTGATCACAGGTTTCATTTTTTCCCCCATACACTCATGTTTCATGATTTCTTCAACGACTTGCTTACATTCTGGTCTATTAAAAACAAAAGAAAAAAGAAATGTAAAAAAAAAGAAAAAAGAAAAAGACATTGAGCATTTGCAGTGCGCAATATTCACTAAACGTGCTTAAAACTCTTTAAACAGACACCCAAAGTCGAGAGCAACACTCAATTATGTAGTGCGTAGTAAATAAAAGTAGTACATAAAATATATCTCCTACATAAAAGAACATAAGTGAAAATTTAGGTCACATCAGCTTTCGGGAATGTTCAATTTATAATTTCTTTTCTTTTTCTCTCTGGAAATGCACTTTTGCAGTAGTGCCTAACATGACCAAGGCACTTGATTTGATTTAAAGGAGAAAGGAAGAAAGTTAAAAAAAAAAAAAAGAAAGAAAGAAAGAAAGAAAGAAAGAAAGAAAGAAAGAAAGAAAGAAGAAGAAGAAGAAGAAGAAGAAGAAGAAGAAGAAGAAGAAGAAGAAGAAGAAGAAGAAGAAGAAGAAGAAGAAGAAGAAGAAGAAGAAGAAGAAGAAGAAGAAGAAGAACATTTATAGCCTTTTATAGGGATTGTTATTGTTAACTATTTACCAAACTGGTAGCATACAAACAAAATTAAAAAGCCGAGTGACAACAACTTCAATATATTGATGCTATGCGTTTATGTAATACAGCCACAACATCCACCAACCGGATATAATTAACCAGTCGATTTTTGACCAATCAAAATATTAAATTTGTGTCACACTCTTACGCGTGATCGGACAAACATAGTTGGTTGTTTATAAATAGTAACGTGATAGAAATCGACCTCCCTCTGATCATTGTTGTTTTTATACCGCCAAATCATTTGGCATATGGGTGACAAGTTATCACAAGATTTTCTCGATCAGATTATAAAGGTTTAAATACACACATAATTTTCTGTGTTTCTTCTATTGATCAAACTGTAGAACAGTGGGTATTTTGCTTAAACGCAACCCATCGATAGTAAAACCTGTGTAGTTTGATGTGTCTACAAATCATTGCCATTGTTTACATTATGACGATTGTCCGAGAGGCGTGGTCACCTACTTGTCTAATATGTGTAAGCTTCTTGTCTGATAAAATCTAGTGAGAAGTTATCACCAAAAAATGGCTGTCTATAATAATAACAAGGAGCTGAGTGACGTCAATTACGTTCCTTCTATAGATAGAATGAATATGACGTCACTTAGGTCTTTGTTTTTTATTTTTGCCATCCACGTTTATGAGTAATTCTCACTTAACTGTATTAACTAGACTATAAACAAAATTACACATTGTTTTGTATGTTGGTCCGTTATATTTCCGGATGGCAATATTGTGAGTTCCTTAACCAAGCGCATACTATCAGATAG
>NC_088368.1:25371092-25406092 GCF_034508935.2 Berghia stephanieae | reverse complement strand
ATCATCATCATCATCATCATCATCATCATCATCATCATCATCATCATCGTCATCATCATCGTCATCATCATCACCATCATCATCATCATCATTACCATCATCATCATCAACATTACTATCATCATGTCAATTACTCTAGAAAGAGTCTCATTTTCAATTCATTGACTTACACGGAGTCCTTGCATGGATGGGGCACTTTGTCACCGTTAGGTACCTTGAATCTGAAGCTGAAGTAACCAAGTGATGGTGTGATGACCAGGAGTAAGGCAAAGAACCTGTCAAGTAAAGGATTAACCAGTTTTAACACTACGTATATATAGGTAGAAAGGAGTTGACGTAACTCACCTCTTTGTCATTGTTTTAAGCCCGATATTTTTGCGAGTAGTTCTGACTAAATTATATCAAGGAGACTATAAACGTTTAAGGATACACACAATTTTGTGTGTTGATACGTTATATCCGGCTGGCGAATGTTGAGGGATTTTTGGCTAAATGCATTGCATCAAAATAATAGATTTATATATATATATATATATATATATATATATATATATATATATATATATATATATATATATATATATACATATATATATAGAATCGTGTTTGATACAAATATGGTACGAAAAGTGCTCGACATGCAGTAATGGAGCGAATTATTATTATTTAAAATATTTACCACAATGTTTGAGACAGTCTACATTAATGTTTCAGGCTTAATTTGCCATCGTCAGGACTGAGTTGTTTTGTTGACTGTTGTTGTTTCTTGAAGTGGTTCCGGTTTAAAGTTGCTTAACAAGAATTTACGCCGATGGGGACACTTTCCGTACATCTCACTTTTCATGTTGAGTGTGGCTTCATGAGGGTGTTTGATTATAGTATATTTCTCTTCCAGGCATAAGCTACATTGTTTTGATGTTGGTGTGTATCCTGTTGCTTTAGATAAAATTTTCCATGAAATGTTGTGGTCTAGTTTGTTGTCTTTTAATTTCCAAATATGTTCGCTGAGTTTTTTAATTTCCAAATATGTTCGCTGAGTTTTTTTTAATTTCCAAATATGTTCGCTGAGCGAACATATTTGGAAATTAAAAGACAACAAACTAGACCACAACATTTCATGGAAAATTTTATCTAAAGCAACAGGATACACACCAACATCAAAACAATGTAGCTTATGAAAAGTAAATAATAATACATATATATTATATATATATATATATATATATATATATTATATATATATATATATATATATATATATATATATATATAAACAAAAAAAGATTGTTCATCCCAATATCCCCCAGTATGTGCTCAAAAAGCACTTTACAGGGCTACCAAAATGTACTAGAAACATTCGGCATCTCGTATATCACATAGGACGAAACGTGATGTCTGTAAGACTCTAATCCATTATATTTTGACAGGGACATCGTTGGTACCAGTCGGGCTCTGATTTTGTTTTTTGTTTTTTTCGTTTTGTTTTTATTTTTGTTTTCTAAATTTAAGTGATCTCAAATAGCTCTTTAGAAATGTTCCGAAATAATAGTCAAGATAGTGTAGGACGAAACATGACGTTTGTATATATATATATATATATATATATATATATATATATATATATATATATATATATATATATATATATATATATAAGTCATGTTTTATTGCTCTTCAAATTCGGCATAAAGAACCACAATGCGTCACAGAGAGGTAAATGTGACAAAAGGAATTCAAATGTGCAAGATGTAAATATCTAGTTGACGTCACAAAATCGATTCATCTTTTTTACGTGACATAGAATCTTAGCCTATTTTTAGAATGGAGATTTGTATGGTTGCTGAAAGGAAAGGAAATGCGGTATAATGAATTCAAATTTGGGAAGAAGCAAATATTTTGTTATCAAATTTATTTCTTTTCAATAAAAAGTAAAATAAATGAAAAGCCTCATTTTCTTATTCTTAAGGCTTACTTCCTTTCTCTCGTGACTATAATATATATATCACCAAAAAAAAAATAATACCGTGCAAAACAGAGAGATGGTTTACAAGACAAAAATATCATCTCGCAAAACTCTAACTATACATATGACTGATTCCCTCCCAGGGCCAGGCCAAAACCAGGTAATCTCATTCCAAGATAAAGACAGAAAGTATATTGGAAAAAACATATAGCGAGATAAAAGACACAGTAAGTGCCTCCCTGCTGACTGTGCGAGAACATTAAGTTCATTATGTCATAATACCATATTGTCACTTACTTACGCTCTGTGACTTAAGCCACTCAAAGCCATTGTATAAACATGTAACATGTGAGATAATATGAGTGAAGAGTCTATTCCAAGGACTCAACTTTGCGATGAGCGAGGCTAGAACCCAGACCTTCTCCAATCCGATCCGAAAGCGAGTGTCATACCACTAGACCACAAAGCCGCATTTTCCTATATCTAGTTCATTATGTCATAATACCATATTATTGACGTGAAGTGTCACTTACCTATACACCCTGTGTCTTAAGCCACTCAAAGCCAATGTATAAGCAAGCATGCAGCTGTTGCTGACAAGTACTTCTTGTTGGATTTAAGCCAGAGTATACTAATTGTATCAAAAGTTCCGATTTTTAAGAAGGGTCGAACTAGGGTGTCTTTTATGGAATAATATGTTTCTATAGTCTGATAACACGTCCGCCCAGCAATGAGCAGCTTGGTTATAAACAAAGAAAATCGGTACTTTTTTATTAATCATACTGGCTAGAACTTTTTCACATGATGTCATGTGATCAGAATTTATAAAAGTCAATCCATGATCAGATTTATAATCTTTTTCTCCTCTGGATACACTTTTATGCTCGTCGGAGAAGTAATTCATAAGGGTGTCCGCCATTGTTCCGATAGTTTAGAACCAGTTACTATGTTACTATGCGTCATTACGAGGGAAATAGCGTCAAGACTGTTGAAGCCTATTAGGACCCCAAAAATTCATAGTTCTATGAAATTTTCGTAGTAGTATGCAGATCTGTTATAGACTATTTCAACAAACAAACAAACAAAAAAAAAACGATTTGAGACGACTGGTTAATTTTCTGGAATTCAATCTTTGATAGATTTTTCTTTCTTTTGACATTGTTTGTCTATTTTAAGATGACCGGTGAAAAAGGGTGGGGGGGGGGGAGAGAGAGAGAGAGAGAGAGAGAGAGAGAGAGAGAGAGAGAGAGAGAGAGAGAGAGAGAGAGAGAGAGAGAGAGAGAGAGAGAGAGAGAGAATGATAATAATAATAATGATACTTAGTTTTGACCCTTGAGGTCAACAACTACCGCAGGGTTTTCGGTCTTTTCATACCCGAGAAAAATACCGCCTTGAATAGTTATTATGACGCTCGAACGAAGACAAGCAGTATCTGTAATGCAAGACAATACCAAAATCTGTCCTTCTGTGGGGGAATATCATTGGTCATGTGACGGTGACAAGGCAGTTTTACTGTTTTACATAAGGGATTTTCTAAGGACAGACACATCGTTGTTATACCCGTAAAAGACGTGGAGGGAGAACTAAATAAAACTATTTAAAATAGAAAATTGGTTCTCACAGAATGTTGATGTTTTGTGTAGAGTTGATAATCTTTTTTTTTCTTCTTATTGTATGTAGACATTCCAGATAAAATTCATAATTCATGTTTCTTTTAGTTTCTTGAATACGTAATTATACGTTTGCTGTTAAGAAATTCGTTTTGTTCTTTTTGTTGATTAAAAAAAAAATAAATTGTTACTTAAAAAAAACATGGGGGGGGGGGGGGGGGGGGATTATGACTGTTTTGTGTTTTTTTGTTTGTTTGTTTGTTGTTTTTGAGGAGTTTTTTTTTTTGTTCTTTAGGGGGGGGGGGGGGGGGGGGATTTTGATATTAGATTAACGTTGGGGCAGCGTAACTTAGAGCTCATATCTGTTATTCCATTTATCCGTAGAGTTAGGTTCTAAAGGCATATACCATTTGGAGATGAATAAATGGATTTTAAAAAAAAATATTTACTTATATCAATGATCGTTTCTATTATTATTATTATTACTATTATTATTATTATTATTATTATTATTATTATTATTATTATTATTATTATTATTATTATTATTATTATTATTATTATTATTATTATTATTATCATTATTATTATTATTATTATTATTATTATTATTATTGGGAGTCGAAGTGGCCCAGTGGTTAAGGTATTGCACTATCATAGTCATCATCATCATCATCATCATCATCATCATCATCATCATCATCATCATCATCATCATCATCATCATTATCATCATTATTATTACTGGAAATATTATTATTATTATTATTATTTTATTATTATTATTTATTATTATTATTATTATTATTATTATTATTATTATTATTATTATTATTATTATTTTTATTATTATTATTATTATTATTATTATTATTATTATTATTATTATTATTATTAGTAGTAGTAGTAGTAGTAGTAGTAGTAGTAGTAGTAGTAGTAGTAGTAGTAGCAGCAGTATATGTATTATTATTCTTTATTATTATATGAAAAAAACCCTCTAATAATCAAACCTTTATCGATAATTTTTTTAAATATTAATTTGGGAATAATAAATGTGTTGGGGTACAATTTTTTTTTTCATCTTGTAATATTTTCTTCATATTTTAATATTTTCTTCATCTTGTTATTTTTTTTTCTTTCTATTTTGTCTGGGACTTTATCAAATACATCATTTCTGAATTTGCTGTCATCAAACCCTTACAAATAATTTTAAACAAAAACTTACGTTTTGCAGGTCATCTTTGCTGCCGATAGCTCTGACTTTGAGTATCAAGAATAATATTGTGAATGTTTCCCAAGAGATCGCCGTAACGTTATGACGTCCGATATGAGAATGAAAGGATGTTCAAGGATATACCATTAAAAAAATTAAAAATTCACCCCATACACCGGAGCATACTCAATGTCTCAATCGTTTCTATGTTATATGTTTGTGATGAGAATATTGGCTATTAAGCTTAACTGCTGGTCAAAATTACTTCGCGATGGTGGTGAACGAATCGGCGATCTCAAGAAGTGGGTGAGAGAGGGATCTAGAAATGACTTTGGGTTTGAAACGAATATTTTGTGTTCGTGGATAGCTCACACGGTAGAGTCACGCTCTCACCTGCCAGGCGGAGTTGTCGTACCAATAAGATCGCAGGTTCAAACCCCACCACCGCCGCGAAAATTTTTTTTATTCTCTATTGTCTTCTGGCACTTTTCTACTCACTTCATATCTTGTTGTTACCAAAATAAGTGCCTGCTCCACTCACTTTTCTGAATTAAAAATTCACCCCATACACCGGAGCATACTCAATGTCTCAATCGTTTCTATGTTATATGTTTGTGATGAGAATATTGGCTATTAAGCTTAACTGCTGGTCAAAATTACTTCGCGATGGTGGTGAACGAATCGGCGATCTCAAGAAGTGGGTGAGAGAGGGATCTAGAAATGACTTTGGGTTTGAAACGAATATTTTGTGTTCGTGGATAGCTCACACGGTAGAGCCACGCTCTCACCTGCCAGGCGGAGTTGTCGTACCAATAAGGTCGCAGGTTCAAACCCCGCCGCGAAAAAATTTTTTATTCTCTATTGTCTTCTGGCACTTTTCTACTCACTTCATATCTTGTTGTTACCAACATAAGTGCCTGCTCCACTCACTTTTCTGAATTAAAAATTCACCCCATACACCGGAGCATACTCAATGTCTCAATCGTTTCTATGTTATATGTTTGTGATGAGAATATTGGCTATTAAGCTTAACTGCTGGTCAAAATTACTTCGCGATGGTGGTGAACGAATCGGCGATCTCAAGAAGTGGGTGAGAGAGGGATCTAGAAATGACTTTGGGTTTGAAACGAATATTTTGTGTTCGTGGATAGCTCACACGGTAGAGTCACGCTCTCACCTGCCAGGCGGAGTTGTCGTACCAATAAGATCGCAGGTTCAGACCCCACCACCGCCGCGAAAAAATTTTTTATTCTCTATTGTCTTCTGGCACTTTTCTACTCACTTCATATCTTGTTGTTACCAACATAAGTGCCTGCTCCACTCACTTTTCTGAATTAAAAATTCACCCCATACACCGGAGCATACTCAATGTCTCAATCGTTTCTATGTTATATGTTTGTGATGAGAATATTGGCTATTAAGCTTAACTGCTGGTCAAAATTACTTCGCGATGGTGGTGAACGAATCGGCGATCTCAAGAAGTGGGTGAGAGAGGGATCTAGAAATGACTTTGGGTTTGAAACGAATATTTTGTGTTCGTGGATAGCTCACACGGTAGAGCCACGCTCTCACCTGCCAGGCGGAGTTGTCGTACCAATAAGGTCGCAGGTTCAAACCCCACCACCGCCGCGAAAAAAATTTTTTATTCTCTATTGTCTTCTGGCACTTTTCTACTCACTTCATATCTTGTTGTTACCAACATAAGTGCCTGCTCCACTCACTTTTCTGAATTAAAAATTCACCCCATACACCGGAGCATACTCAATGTCTCAATCGTTTCTATGTTATATGTTTGTGATGAGAATATTGGCTATTAAGCTTAACTGCTGGTCAAAATTACTTCGCGATGGTGGTGAACGAATCGGCGATCTCAAGAAGTGGGTGAGAGAGGGATCTAGAAATGACTTTGGGTTTGAAACGAATATTTTGTGTTCGTGGATAGCTCACACGGTAGAGCCACGCTCTCACCTGCCAGGCGGAGTTGTCGTACCAATAAGGTCGCAGGTTCAAACCCCACCACCGCCGCGAAAAAATTTTTTATTCTCTATTGTCTTCTGGCACTTTTCTACTCACTTCATATCTTGTTGTTACCAACATAAGTGCCTGCTCCACTCACTTTTCTGAATTAAAAATTCACCCATACACCGGAGCATACTCAATGTCTCAATCGTTTCTATGTTATATGTTTGTGATGAGAATATTGGCTATTAAGCTTAACTGCTGGTCAAAATTACTTCGCGATGGTTGGTGAACGAATCGGCGATCTCAAGAAGTGGGTGAGAGAGGGATCTAGAAATGACTTTGGGTTTGAAACGAATATTTTGTGTTCGTGGATAGCTCACACGGTAGAGCCACGCTCTCACCTGCCAGGCGGAGTTGTCGTACCAATAAGGTCGCAGGTTCAAACCCACCACCGCCGCGAAAAAATTTTTTATTCTCTATTGTCTTCTGGCACTTTTCTACTCACTTCATATCTTGTTGTTACCAACATAAGTGCCTGCTCCACTCACTTTTCTGAATTAAAAATTCACCCCATACACCGGAGCATACTCAATGTCTCAATCGTTTCTATGTTATATGTTTGTGATGAGAATATTGGCTATTAAGCTTAACTGCTGGTCAAAATTACTTCGCGATGGTGGTGAACGAATCGGCGATCTCAAGAAGTGGGTGAGAGAGGGATCTAGAAATGACTTTGGGTTTGAAACGAATATTTTGTGTTCGTGGATAGCTCACACGGTAGAGCCACGCTCTCACCTGCCAGGCGGAGTTGTCGTACCAATAAGGTCGCAGGTTCAAACCCACCACCGCCGCGAAAAAATTTTTTATTCTCTATTGTCTTCTGGCACTTTTCTACTCACTTCATATTTGTTGTTACCAACATAAGTGCCTGCTCCACTCACTTTTCTGAATTAAAAATTCACCCCATACACGGAGCATACTCAATGTCTCAATCGTTTCTATGTTATATGTTTGTGATGAGAATATTGGCTATTAAGCTTAACTGCTGGTCAAAATTACTTCGCGATGGTGGTGAACGAATCGGCGATCTCAAGAAGTGGGTGAGAGAGAGAGGGATCTAGAAATGACTTTGGGTTTGATGTCTTTGGGTTTGAAACGAATATTTTGTGTTCGTGGATAGCTCACACGGTAGAGCCACGCTCTCACCTGCCAGGCGGAGTTGTTTGTACCAATAAAGGGCGCAGGTTTCAAACCCCACCAACCGCCGCCGCGAAAAAAATTTTTTATTCTCTATTGTCTTCTGGCACTTTTCTACTCACTTCATATCTTGTTGTTACCAACATAAGTGCCTGCTCCACTCAACTTTTCTGAATTAAAAATTCACCCCATACACCGGAGCATACTCAATGTCTCAATCGTTTCATATGTTATATGTTTGTGATGAGAATATTGGCTTTTTAAGCTTAACTGCTGGTCAAATTACTTCGCGATGGTGGTGAACGAATCGGCGATCTCAAGAAGTGGTGTGAGGGAAGGGATTAGAAATGACTTTGGGTTGAAACGAATATTTTGTGTTCGTGGATAGCTCACACGGTAGAGCCACGCTCTCACCTGCCAGGCGGAGTTGTCGTACCAATAAGGTCGCAGGTTCAAACCCCACCACCGCCGCGAAAATTTTTTTTATTCTCTATTGTCTTCTGGCACTTTTCTACTCACTTCATATCTTGTTGTTACCAACATAAGTGCCTGCTCCACTCACTTTTCTGAATTAAAAATTCACCCCATACACCGGAGCATACTCAATGTCTCAATCGTTTCTATGTTATATGTTTGTGATGAGAATATTGGCTATTAAGCTTAACTGCTGGTCAAAATTACTTCGCGATGGTGGTGAACGAATCGGCGATCTCAAGAAGTGGGTGAGAGAGGGATCTAGAAATGACTTTGGGTTTGAAACGAATATTTTGTGTTCGTGGATAGCTCACACGGTAGAGCCACGCTCTCACCTGCCAGGCGGAGTTGTCGTACCAATAAGGTCGCAGGTTCAAACCCCACCACCGCCGCGAAAAATTTTTTTATTCTCTATTGTCTTCTGGCACTTTTCTACTCACTTCATATCTTGTTGTTACCAACATAAGTGCCTGCTCCACTCACTTTTCTGAATTAAAAATTCACCCCATACACCGGAGCATACTCAATGTCTCAATCGTTTCTATGTTATATGTTTGTGATGAGAATATTGGCTATTAAGCTTAACTGCTGGTCAAAATTACTTCGCGATGGTGGTGAACGAATCGGCGATCTCAAGAAGTGGGTGAGAGAGGGATCTAGAAATGACTTTGGGTTTGAAACGAATATTTTGTGTTCGTGGATAGCTCACACGGTAGAGCCACGCTCTCACCTGCCAGGCGGAGTTGTCGTACCAATAAGGTCGCAGGTTCAAACCCCACCACCGCCGCGAAAAAAATTTTTATTCTCTATTGTCTTCTGGCACTTTTCTACTCACTTCATATCTTAAGGATATACCATCCACTTCCACTGTTCTATTGTAATTGTTATGTATTCCGAACTGGGTTATAGAATATATTTTATCAGCTATGTCTCTCGATCACATCATTATACGTCCCTCTAACCCTTTGGCTCTCATTCTCTATATCTGTCGATATCCCTACCTCTCTCATGCTCTCTCTCTCTCTCTCTCTCTCTCTCTCTCTCTCTCTCTCAATTATCTTCGTCTCGGTCAGTTGGTTACGACGACAGTCACTACTGGCCACCTTAATAGCTAATATCCACTCAATGTTATTTTTATACAGTTTATAAAGGACGTCGAATAATAGATGATGCATATTCTCTCCATCTAAGAGTCTCTCTAAACCTTGGCAAGTTATGAAATTCACTTCACATTTTTTATTTACCAGATTGAAGGGGTGGGTCACATATGATATTGGTATTTGTAATCTAAACTCCTATTTGCGGAGTGTGTGAGTGAGTGTGTGTGTGTTTGTGTGTGTGTGTGTCGATGTAATTTCTTTCCTATTTCATAAGATTGAACACACTTATACTCCCCATTAAAATTCTTAGTTGTGATTTACGTCTGTATTATATGCATATGTATATAAAGTCTATAAAATTATTTATTAGCATTAACGTGAGACAAATATGACGTAGAAGTAGAGGAAGAGAATCATGAGACGCATTGATATACTCGTGCGGATATGTGGTCTTGTGACTTTACGATGGCTACGGTCTAGTGATATGACACTCGCCTTCAGAACGGAAGGTCATGGGTTCGAGCCCCTCTCTGAGAGGCGCATGGCTGAGTCCGTGAAAAAGGCCATTTAATGTACAGAGTTTAGAAGCCTGTAACCGCGGACCATAACTGATGCAATTCTGAATATTCACCATAATTAAACCAATGTATCGAACTTTATGAACACAAAATTTCAGAAAATGTATTGAGAAATATTTAGACGCTTATTTGATGATTCTTTTAATAGATAGATACACCTCAAATTTGCCATATCAAAGATTTTGACGTAATTCTCAAATTTTGATTTCATCTGTCCATTCCCCATTTTGATTTGATTTATAACTGTGCGTAGCCTTTTTTTCTTTTTCGAAAATCCAATTGACTTTCTTATGTCTTAGATAATGATTGGATTCCATGAAATCTGAATTGACTCCTTTCACTGTGCTTTTGTGTAAAACGTTGTACGACTCTTATAGAGCAAGGAGGGGATATTCCACACCAAACCTTTTCAGTTTATTGTCATAAAGTTTATATTGATGAGTTGAATTCACAAACAGAACACAAATATCCCACAGCCATTCACATTTGGATTATGTACAAATAACATTAAAAGAAGGAACGACACTTCATAAATCCCAAATTTTCTCTTTGTTCGAATATTCATCATTTTGAGGTAATTCCACACCCATCATGACAAGCAAGCAAAAACGAGAATGAAACAATCAGGAACAATAAGTAACGTCTGAAAAGAACACAACAACAATCTTTGTAGACCATGGCAATGGCATAGGCGGGGTCCCGATAGCTCATGTGCATGGTCATACGACACCGTCTTTTCTTGTACTTTATCACCATGATTAGCCAATCTCTATAGAAAAAGGAGAAAAACATGAACAGAAATCCCTTCTAGATCCAGCTTTAAAGCATGGGCATACATAAATAACATCATGTAGTCCCACAATAAGGCTTATTATTCAAACAGTATTAATAGGCTACACTCAACGTTGTGTAAATCTGTCTGTAAATGATACAATGCAAGCCACATGAGATTCTGTAATTATAAACTATTGTATAAGGCATTTAAAAGATAATTCCTATATTAAGCCTTTCTAGGATAGGATCGATAAGAGATAGGATTTTGATCAAATATTTTCACAAAAAAGACACGCGAAATTCGAAACCTGTAGGGTGTGGGATTTCTCTGACCTTTATGAATCTAAAATTGGCACAGCAACTTACTTAAGGCGTCTAGAAAGGTAAGGGGGGGGGGAATTTACATATCCGATGAATGATTAAGAATTTCTAGCTCGAGCTTCAATTTTGAAGAAAATTTAACAACATTTTGCCACATTTGAAAACCATGAGTGTTGCACTTACCTTCAATGGGCTCATAAAAACTTGGAAAATTGTCAGAATTAAACAGTAGTAAAAGTAGCTGCTTCTTGTGTTCAAACAGGAAATAGAAATCAAAGACAGTTAAAACTTTGAACAGTATCCAATTGGTCTTTTTGCATTATGTCTGCGAAGAGCTTGATATAATGAATGTGGGTGTGGAATTACCCCGGGTGTGGAATTCCACCCCCCCCCCCACCCCTTTCCCCAAACAATATATCCCGATAGCAGAGTTCTGGATGAGAAAGGCGCGACTATATAAATCTTTAATTGAATTGAAAATATATTATTTGGTTGTATATACACAACTGTCTAAGCTAGTCGATCTCATATATTACCCTCTAGTCTCTATCCAGCTTCTCCTCTTTTTATTCTTGTATGGTAATACATAACTGATAATGATAATGAACATCATTTTTTAGGAATTGGAAACATTTTATGCATTTAAAATATTTTTTTTTCGCTTAGAATTACAATTAGTATTAGGAATCATTTTATGGACTTGAAATTTATTAACTAAGCATTGGAAACCAAGATATTTCATTTAAATTTGGATTCAAAATTCATAATCAAATAAAGCTGGAATAATGAAATTATGAATGTTGGAATTTTTATTTGAATGTCTTGATATTGTGGGGGCGAAGTGACCGAGTGATTAATACATTGCACTGTGACCCGGTTCGAGCCCCGCTTAAGCACTTTCGGTTTTTTCCTTGGGCAAGATTATTACCCCCCTCCCCCCCCCCCCCCAATTTGCTCACCTGGACAACATGGGTGATTCCTGTTGACATCAGACATCTTGTTTGATGACTTATCTATATTCCTTCGTGGAATGCCTAGGCGACGATATCTTATGATGTCATGGCGGAAGGGCATCATTTTTTTACATTTTTTTTTCTTCTTGATATTGTACATTCAATAGATGTAGTTCCCTTAAGTGACCTGATCTAGTTTTCTTTGGCACGACATTGGTCAACAACTCGAAGTGGTACAAACAAACAATGAATGGTTTCAAGAAGAATAGCAACAATATCATCACTGTCTTCAATATTGTTTTCTTTACTCTATTAGTCAACAATGTATTGTCACCTGGAACAACTACAAAAGACGTCTAATTTCTTCGTCATGGCACAGACCGAAGGGCTAGAGCTCAGGTGATCGCTGGTTCGGGTAATTAAGTAAGTAATTTACTCTATTAGTCTACAATGCTGTACCAACTTCCGTTGACCGGGCAGAGAATGGAAGGTCAGAGGTGACGATTCTCACTTTTCTCGTATCCCAATATAGGTTTCAACAATAGTGACGTCACTTCCCTTTCAATGACGCATAGTAACATAGCAACTAAATGGTTCTAAAATGGTTCTAAACTATCGGAACAATGGCGGACGCCCTTATGAAATACTTCTTCGATGAGCATGAAAAATGTACCCAGAGGAGAAAAACATTATAAATCTGATCATGTTTTGACTTTTATACATTCTGATCACATGACATGTGAAAAAGTTCTAGCAAGCATGAAGAATAAATAGTACCGATTTTCTTTGTTTAGAACCAAGCTGCTGCTCGTTGCTGGGCGGACGTGACATCAGACTATTGAATGGAATATCGGAATCATAAATATTGTCATGATCAGCCTTAATACTATTTCGTCAGTATAATCATTTACATACAACAGAACGCAAAGGACGAATATCATCACAATTAAATCAATCAAAGTGCAAAGTACCTACTTAACAGTCTGAGAGTAAAATTCTGTCTCTGGAGAGTTCGTGACAGGAGCCTTGGGTCAACTGACCGGGTATGTGTTTTATAATTGCATACCTTATAATATTATTCTTGCCTTCACGTGAGAGCAACAACGACAGTAACAATGCAATACTATTTATTGTCATTCTGTACTGTGTGGTGCCCTTTGGGAGAGAAAGGCAGTTCTACTATTGCTGTAACAATCACCTTTGAGTTGCAGGACATGAATGACCCCCGCACAAGGCCATATATTATAGCGTGGTAGCTTGGGTGGACCTATTCATGCGGTTCGCTTCAGTCCAAATGTATGGGTATTGACACCAACAAAAGGTCATTCTCCCTTTTTTTTGGTATGTTTGATAGAGAGAAAAGGGAGATTAAGGGGAGAGAGAGAGAGGTGCTACTAATTTACATTTTAACGTACACCAACATTTTCATTTTCCCATGCCAGGACAGGAGGAACCCAAATCCTTGTAACCGATATATACAGTATGCGCTTGGCTAAGAAGCTCACAACATTGCCATCCGGAAGTATAACGGACCAACACACAAGATTGTGTGTAACAAGATTGTGTGTAACTCTGAACGTTTCCAGTCTGGTTAATAATTAATACAGTTTAGTGAGAATAACTCATAAACGCGGATGGCAAAAAAAAAAAAAAACAATAATAAAGACCTGTGTGACGTCAACTTCTAACTATCTATAGTCAGGGAAAGGTACTGAATTTTTTCTTATGTGAACCTACAACTAATTGAAATATAAATAATTTTGTGTCAGATTGTAGAATAGAATTCACTGGTTGAAATGATCCATTGTTTACAATTATACCGGGTGCTAACATAATTAGAATTAACACTGAAAATTGAAAAATTGCATATGTGGTTAAACTGATACAACGGAAGCAACATACTTTGGTCCGAACTACACAATGGATATTTGTTTTCTTTTTAACTCAAAACTGCATCCCACCCTTTCTTCTGACTCGTCCCATTATTTTTATCGTCACGCTCGAACAACGCATGTGGCCAAATATGGCTACACAAAGATGGACGAAATACTATTATTATTATCATTATTAATATTATTATTTTATCATCAAAACTGAAAATAAAGATTTTGAATTATCGTCGGTTTATTGTGAAACATATTGTTTTTTTTTTTGGGGGGGGGGGGGGGGTTCTTTTTGTTTTGTTTTAAAGAGGTCATCGATTTAGTACTGAAAGGTCACGCTAAGTACGCAATGTTAAATTTGCCAATTTTGATTGGCCACATGCATCTTTTGGCTGTCTTCTGCATTTTTTGCCAAATTGGGATCTAAAATTTGCCAAAATTTGCCAAGAAATTTGCCAAAAAGATCAAAATTTGTCAAAAAATTTGCCGAGGAGAACTAAGCATTTCAGTAAAAATTAACACGCGATACAGAAAAAAAAATATAAAAGAAAATTATTACATTTAAGGAGGCTACGACATTATGAATAGCGTTGTTACAAAGATTTTACAGGATCATTATCCGTAGAGAGTAGCTTCCCTTGGTTTGGGCCCAGGCAAAGCTGCAACATTTCTCAAGTTTCGCACTTTTTTTTCTTGTTATTTTGTTTTCGCTTCTTTTTTTTTCTCAAATTTGCCACGCGATTTGCCAATTTCCCCAAAATTTGCCACGATTTGCCAATTTTGGGAAATTTGCCAAAATTTGCGGATCGCCCTGATATTATTTGCGGCCGCAAAAAATGCAGATGACAGTCTTTTGGTGGGGGGGGGGGGGGTAAAAATATAATTACTACGTAGTATAATAATATAGTAAATTTTAAGACCAAATAATTTTACTATAATCAGCTGTCATACTTTGGAAAGCCACGTATTCTAAAATTTGACCAAATATCGATCGATTTCAATGACCCTCGTCTTGGCAAAAACTATCAAATTCGTGAAGTCCGAGGTTTGGGAGATTTTGCCAAGAAGATGGTCATTTAAATCGACGAAGGCCGGGATTTCCGACCATATTTGAAACACAAGTTTTTCAAAAGTACCACAGTGGAGGTCAGCGTGGCTCAGCGGTACTGTCTTTTCTTCATACCCGAAAGGTACCGAGTTCGATCAACCGCAGCTGCGCTATGTGGCCCTGAGCAAATCACCTCGCCACCTTTTAATTTGCGGCGCTGCACTGCGGCTGACGCCTAGGCTATTGCTAAAAGATCCTAGAGAAAAATGTCCAAAGTGGGACGAAAATAGGGAACCTTATATTTATTTTATTCTGCTTAAATCCTTCTTGTGCTTACAAGCACCTATAACTAAATCCCCTTTGTTGATTTTTAAACCACAGAACCATACCTTAGGCGCTGTCGTGTAACGAAATACTAGAATTTTAATACATTTCAAAAAACAGAAACGAGGTTTTAAATTACAACACATCTTTATTTATAAGGAAATGCCGATGACAATGAAAAGACCACACAATGGGAAGCAGAAAGCCTTCGCTGGGGTTATAATGCGTGCTCATGGTTCTATCAGATTATTATTATTATTATAGTGCAGAGCTACCAACAAACCTCAATCACTTTTCCACCAAAAAACATATTTTGAACATGTACAGATAGATAAAATTTCAAACACAACATTTCACTGAAATTGGATTCAACAGTCTGATGTCACGTCCGTCCAGCAACGAGCAGCTTGGTTCTAAACAAAGAAAATAGGTACTTTTTATCCTTCATGCTGGCTAGAACGTTTTCAAATGTCATGTGATCAGACAGTAAAAAAGTCATGGTCAGATTTATAATGGTTTATTCCGCTGGATACACTATTATTCTCGTCGCAGAAGTATTTCATAAGTGCGTTCGCCAATGTTCCGATAGTTTAGAACCATTTAAAAAGTTACTTAACGTCAATACGAGGGAAGTGAAGTGACATCACGACTGTTGAACGATATGAAAGAAAAATTCTGCATTTCCAATGAAAATCATCTGCCTAGCTACTCAGATTCTCATGTGTAAGTGGAGACGATATTTAAAGACCTTCCAACTATTCAACTTAAAATAATCATTTAATCCCCCCCCCCCCCCCTGTTTGTTACAATTGTTGCTTTTAGCATATTTAACCTCTCCTTACCACCTGAAGCAAAATCGATACATCTGTTACGACATTATACATAGGCACATTTTGTACATCAAACTTTGAAGAATGATCTTTGTTTAATTAATAAGAGAGCTTGAGTATAAAAAAATCTAATTTTATGCTAGGTAAGCCTGCCATTTTGGGAAAATGCTGAAAAGTATCGGTAAGTCAGAATTCACCTATTTTCATATTGTGGATCCCAGAGCGTATGAGAAATCACACAGGTTGGTACAGGTTATAGTGAAGCTATGACAATATCATGATAGAAAACCACAGGACGATTATAACATGCGTGAGAATGAGAGCACATTTTATGAAGATGTGCATTATCGAGATTATGATGAATATTACGACAACAACAACTACTTTTGGGTCAAACAAGAGAAATATCCACCTATGTAATACAGACCTGCCAATTTGAAAATTTTAAAATTCGCAAATGTTAGGAGCTAAAAATCGTAATTACTACAGTTGACTTTAAACAAATTACTCGCAAAAGGATTCACTAACACTTTAATTATGTGGTTTAACATCAAACTCCATTTCCAATAATAATGATTTAGAGATGGACGTGAATTTCGTAATATATTGCTGCAGGACGGGTAAGGATACAAGTTGAATACTCCCTAAAACGGTCTGAGTCTAAGTGCACATAGGTAACAGTGAATGACAATCAGTCGAAGCGTGAAAGGGTTTGAACTGAGATATTGCCAAATATAGTTAGAAGGTCAATTTTTCCCCAAAATGAGTTCTTGTCATAGATTAAATCAACCTTTTCGTACATCTTCGGGAAAAGCTAATTTTTTACAGCTCATCAAATTATGAGAAAAGTTGAAGGATACCTCTCCTATACATCATAACTTCATGAAAAATCACCCGACTTACTTCAAATAAAGATTAAAATGCTTTGGCGAGCACATTCTTTCAGAAAATGCAGGGGAAAAAATGCGAATCCAAATGCTCCACCTTCCGAATGATTATGTCGTGCATAGACACATATTTTGAACCTACACCGGACCTACACGGTACTTGGCACGTGTACCCATTGTGGTCAAGAGACCGAACGGTGCGTTGTGACGAAGAAGCTTCCGATCGGTTTTCGACGGTGGACGAATGGGGTAATGAGTTTGCATGCTGAATAAATAGATCGTCATAACGTAGAAGTTGCTGCTGCCAAATATTAAAAATAATCAGAATACAACATGGACAATGGACCGTTAAACGGATAGCAATAAACCGCTATCCTTTGAACAGACTGCAAAGAAAGTACTTTAGCTAGATCTATTATACCTAGCTACAGTTGGGTGGAACATGTTATTAAGTCAATTAAAAATAAAAAATAATAAATGTAACGACAACAACAGTATGTCAACAGCAATAATATAAAATTTGAATCTGGCGAAAAAAAAAGAGCAATTTTGGGCTTTAACCCTCTCCTCACCAACTATAGGTCGTTACGATGCAGGCAACATTTTTCTCATTCTGATTTCCTTTGTGCATCATAATAATTGAACAAAAAAGTTTGCTATAGCTAAAGTATAATAACACTGTGTTGAAGCGCTCGTTTAGCAGAAAGAAATATGTATAGCAAGAAGTAACAGCTATTGAGTGGAAATAAATATATTTTTGTATAGGTTTGGGTGTGACGTATTGGGGAAAATCCGGAAATTTACCGATAAGGAGAGAGTTAAAAAAATAATGAGGCCTATCCTCGAGGTCTACCACCGTCAGTACATTCATTTGATTTGGAGAAATGGGATTCTTTCAAAAAGAAGGACATTCCGAACTCTCACCCCAAAATCGCGGATTTATTTACTCGGATCCGAGGAAAAACATCGTCACTGAATTACGTGGTAGGCCTATACTTGGGAAGAAGTTATGGGGCCCTGACACGACATGAAACACTATGGTAGTGCATGGTATGTGTGTTGGGGGACGGCGGGGGGTATGTGGGAATGTTGATTAAGAGGTGCAAATACATAAACATAAAGACAACATCAAAGTACAACAGTAATTGAGTGTGGCTAATCAAAAAATCATTGGCATTAAACGACCCCATAATAATTTAGTTTCCGATATTAAGGTCAGGCTGTGAAAGGGAAGCTGGCCATTGTGGCTATACCACAGTTGTTGTCCTTGTTCCTGGCCATCATGATGTATCCATTCAGACCCCAGGAGCTGGCCCAGCTGAAATATAGAAAAGAATATGTTGATGAGATCATGAAGGGGAATAAAAAATGAAATACCCTTTATTCAGGCGACTGATAGAGACAGCAGCATTTACTTGTTGCCCTTCGTACAGGACAAATATTTACCGAACTTCTACGCAAACTGATAGATCAACCAACCCCTTTCTGAGCGCTGACCCCAGTAAAATGTCAAGATGTAATTATTATTCTTTTTCGTCTAGCAGGTAATTGGAAAATATTCTGAGGGATTATAACATATAGAATTCCGTAAATATACGATAAATTGGTGTTACATTGAAAAAAAAAGAACAGTAATAAGGGATTAGCAATGTTAAGTAAGTATATTGCTTAAGCAGAATGGGGTAATGGGAATTTGGATTTGCTAGCCAGTAAAAGCAGAAGCCTACTTGAAATTTTGAAAATATTTAACACTAGTCACAACAGTCATTACACCGATAATTTAAAGTGATCAAATTATCCCCGGCAAGACGACAGAGAGAGATAGATAGATAGATAGATAGATAGATAGATAGATAGATAGATAGATAGATAGATAGAGAGAGAGTAGTGAACTGTGAAAAAAATAATAAACAAAACTGAATATTATAACAGCTACAGCCACCGATCTGGTTGTTTGCCTTTCTCTTTCGTTATTTTGTTGGGCTTTCTTTTTGTTTGCTGAAGAAGGGTTGTGATTCCGAAACGTTCGTGCTTTTAATATGTTATTATGTACATTTTGTTTTATTACTGATAGCGTACCTGTTTTTGACAAGCCAGTAGTCCTGTCCTTGGTGTGTTCCATAACCGACGGTGAGGACACCGTGATCTAGCTGCACCTGACTGCATTCATCGCTGTAATAAACACCTGGAGGACGAAAATAATGGAAGATATTTGATGAATTTCCAATTCATTTTTATTACTTAATTATCAAATATTATTTCAAAAAGTAAATCGGAGACTAATCACAAGATCACCAAGGGAGAGAGAGGTAGAGTGGGAAAGCGAGAAAGCCTATTAAATGACCGGTTATCGACAGGTATTAAAAATGACATACGACTAGAATGAATACCAAAATCCAATACATCCCAAACGACTCCATATTGTGAACTAATACAGCGACTCCCTATTGAATTCCCGGTGATCAAGAAGTAATAACAATGCCATACGTGTGGTATGAATACCATAGACCAATACATCTCAACATTTTATAGGAGGAACATAATACTCCTCACGCTGTTAGTATTTTGTCTCTTATTTTATATATTCTAAGACTGTTCATTTTTAACATAAGACTTCCCTAAAAATTACATCATATTACAAAAGTGATGTTCACCAAAAGAAAGTGAAAAGTTAGTTGTTAGTACTCAAGAAAGCACATGATCTCATCGGATGAGAGATATGAAACAATTGCCAATTCATGCGGTAAAAATCTCCTTTTACTCAAAACACATTGACCGACCTCTCTTTGAGCGATGAACTGCAGCAAAAAGACTTTGTTTAACATATTTCTATGCCATTTAACAGGGGATTGGAAAATATACCCTGAGGGTTTATAACATACTGAAATCCGCAAAATATACGAAAAATTAGCAACACTGAAGACACCAATTCACCCTCTTTTTGGTGGCCGTTGACCTGGGTTTGTGACGTAATTATTCGGTCTGTGGCGGAAAAGGGGACACACAGACTTACCTCCAGCGTAATTCATAAATCCAGGCTCGCTGGCGTCGATGGCAACAGCCACAGGACCCTTCCTAGCAACAGCATTCTTCAAGGCGGCTTCGTCTTCCGAGGGAATATCTTCACATCCAGAGACATGGACTTTCACCATAGAAGGTCTGAATTGGCAAGTGCCGTCCTGAAAGCAAAATTGAAATAATATACATATTCATATAGTTTCGGTGGATGTATCATTCTTGTGCTGTCCATTGAGCTTTACGATTTTCGCCCTTCCTAGCAACTATTTAGTTTTAAAAAATATCCCTTTATCCATCCCCAAGGGGAAATTTGTCTTTAGGGTCTATTCCAAGGGAAGACTGGAATAGTCCAGGCGTCAGCCGCAGTGCAGCGCCGCAAGTGAGATATGGCGAGGTGACTTGCTCAAGGCCACACAACGAGGCGGATAGTCGAACTCAGTTTTGGGTATGAAGCAAAGACCATACCGCTGCCCCATATCATGAAGTACATAACTGCAATTTTCCTCAAACAAGGAACATTTAATGGCACTCACGAAGCAGTCTCTTAAGATATAAAAATACATGTACCTTCTACAAACGTGACCTACCCAGACTTATACCGTCTTGAGACCATGGGTCACACATGCGTACTACATGGTTTAAGGTATTCTGCGAACCTTTGTGCATGTAGTACGCATGAGTGACCCATGGCCTGAAGGTAAAATCATCAACACAATAAAATGCCCGGTTAAATGAAGCTGTCTGTTATAACTCACCCGAGCTGTGTACGAGTACTCTTTTTCCGTCTCCAGACCTCCAGTCTTGTTGATGTAAGAGAACCCAGTGTCCATGAAGCCGCCGTTGCATCCATCACATCCATGCAGGTGGCAGCAATCCACAATCTGCTGTTCACTCAGACTGATGAGACGACTGGTCAAGATGGCGTAGCTTCCTTCAACGGCACCGGTCTATAAGAAATTGATAAATATTAAAAACATATTTTTTTAAAAATATGCCCTTCTGCCACGACATCATTAAGATATCGTCGCCTAGGCATTCCACAAAGGAATATAGATATTCATCAAACAAGATGTCCGCTGTGAACAGGAATCACCCATGTTGTCCAAGTGAGTCTTGGTTAATAATCTTGCACAAGGGAAAAAAAGGAAAGTACCCAAAGAGAGGCTCAAACCCGGGATCTGCCGGGCCCTAGAGCAATGCCTTAATCATTCGGCCACTGCGCCCCCCCCCCCCCATTTAACATATATAAATAGAACAAAATAATTGATTCCGTGTGACCTGTTTATAGCTTCAAACAAAAATGTCCATATTCATTACAAGAAGAATGGTAAAATTGTTAAATTTACTAATAGATATCTTCTAGGACCTATGTGCGGCTATGTGGACTAGTGTGCGGCTATGTGGTCTAGTGGTATGACACTCGTTTTCGGATCGGAAGGTCCTGGGTTCGAGCCTCGCTCGGCGCATAGTTGAGTCCTTGGAAAAGACTCTTTACTCACATTCTCTCACCGTACTCAGGTGTAAAATGAGTACCTGGCCGTTAACAGCGTCGTCTTTGTCCGAAAAATTGTAATATCGCCTAACAGGCGTCATGTCTCGTCCTACATGTTAAATGTTGCTGTTGACCAGGGACCCCTTGTAAAGCGCATTGAGCACGTTAAGTGGATATTGCGCTATATAAATGCTCATTTTTTTAGGACCTGCTCGCTCGACGCATAGTCCTTCGAAAAATGCTCTTTACCCACATTCTCCCATGTACTCAGGTGTAAAATGAGTACCTGGCCGTTAACAGCGTTGTCTCTGTCGGGAAAAAAAATGTATTATCGCCTAACAGGCGACATGTCTCGCTCTACATGTCATGTGTTGCAGTTGGTCAGGGACCCTTTATAAAGCGCTTTGAGCACGTCCAGTGGATATTGATCTATACAAAAGGAATAGTTCTATATAAACCGACCAAATTTCCTTTAAAAAATATCATTCATCTATTACTACATGTCAAATCGGGGCAGTCCTGATATTATCATGACAGTCGGCTGCTATGAACTTTATATTTTAAGGAAGACAAATCGCAGCAGTTTCTTCACAGTAATGTCTTTCATAAAAAAGAGCAGTACACGAATGCCAAAGCATAACGCAAATTCTACCACCCCTCCCGCCTACATATTTGATCAGAGCTATCGTTCACAATAATTGTTACAGTGTAAAAATCGCCATCCATATTTTAATCATTACTTACAGTGCTGAAAGTCCAGCAGCTTCCACATTGTCCCTGGTCCTTGACATTGGTCACTTTCCCAGACTGACGCCAGTCAACATGGTCGGGGTCTGAACTCTGATCCTTGGGTTCGAACTTTCCACACATGCTGTCCATTTGGGCTCCAGTGAAAGACTTCTTGGAGTAACGGCCTAACCTATTGTAAGCACTGAACTCTTCAAACGTCTGCGTGGAAAAAAACAAACATAAATTAGTCTCTAAAAAGAAAACGACGAAAACCGGAGGAAACCCGATAACACCTCCCACAAAAACAAGGAAAGCACAAACTCATTATAGCGCAATATCAATGCGCCCTACAACAGAAACATTGATTATAACAAATATTGCAATTCGGACAGAATTCAAATCATGTATGCATAAACAGGGGGGGGGGGGGGGAACCAGTGCGGTAAGTAGGCGGAATTGATAAATAAAAACAGAAAAGTTCAGAGCAAATTCCACAGTGACTCAGACTGTAAAAGGATAGTTGTCTGTCCAGGACTATGGGAAGATGTCATTTATTTATCTTTGTTCTTATCTTGCTTGGACATCGTTTAATGTTGCAAGAAAAGCTTTTCCTTTGGACCTCAGTTACCTTGACTTTCGTACCTTTCCCTTTTTAAAACCTCTAACTTCCACTGAACAATGATTTATCCTACTCATCAATTAAAGCGGATTTAGACTACATGTCATTACAACCGCCATTTCGACTTGCATCAATAATACGTAATTGAAAGATTCTACATTCGCATTGATGTACCCCTATCGTCACGAGAGACCATTCAGAGTCGATTCCGAATTGCCGCAGCCTTCCTTATATTATACCTAAAAGTATGATCCTTGAATTAGATTAAAACATAACTGCTTATCTTAAACAAATACTTATTACAAAACCCCGGTTATTACACCTTTATTTATAATCATGCTTACCTTGTCACTGAACTGATTGACGTCCTGATAGTAAGATTGGTTGCCATGATGGAAAAGGAGATTGTGTTTCTCCATCATCATTACATTCTGCTTAAATATCGAGAATCTGTACACTTCTTCCACATCTGTATTATAATACACATCTGATAATAGAGGGGAAAAACAGTTATAATGAACAGTAGGTACAATACATTATAAATAAATCAATAACTTGCATAACTCCATTCCCGAGAATACATATTTCTCTTTAGGGTCTAATTCAATTAGAATCTCTGTTTAAAAATTGAAAGAATAAAGGAGCATAACAGTGGAACAAGTACAATCCAGGGAGGTAATCGCAAACAATGATCCATTCTCCTAATTAATGATTATTTCCCTTCTTTGCACTCATATACAGGTCTGATAACCCTATCCATTGTTGTAATGGAAAAATGACGCAAAATATTGTCCATCCACTACAGCTTGCAGAGCTGCCAACCTCTCCTGACAGACAGAGGAAGATTGGTTCAAAAAGAGGAAGATTCAAGGAAAAGGAGGAAGATTCAAGTACGCGAAAAAAATAAAGAACAAAAGTACTAAATCTGCAGGTTATCCATAAATACACCCCTTCAGTTTATCAATAAAATTGTCTCAAAGCGTTACTGTTGCACTTCTCTGTTCTGCTTATGTTCATGCACATCTAAAGTCTTCACTTCACTCATTATAATTTATATTTAATTCAAATATTTACATAATTACACTACACAGTCCAGTAAATGACACTGGTTTAGTCCAGGAAGCTGCAGTCGCAGACGGCCTTGATGAGCAGCTCCTCAGAGATTTGTGACCCAATTTTTCTTTGCAAATTTGATTGACATGCTGGCCATAAAATCAATCCTATCCCTCCTGGCTAATCTGAACAGACTGTCACATGCTGCATTTGACTGGAAGATGGAAAGTATTCACAGCATTGAACGACTAAGCAAATGAAACCTAGCTGAGCCAGTTCGTGTTTTTTGCATCAGCCAGACGAAACCAGTATTTATCCACTCTTCATTGAGCAGGGGCATTGCAGATGATTGCCAATCTCTAAACTGTCTGAAGAGAATATCCATAACCTCAACAGTACACTGGCCTTCTTCGCAGGGAACTAAAGATAAAAATCTCTCCACAAAAAATTCTAAAGATGCCATCCCAGCCACGACTTTGTTGTCTGGATTAGCAACATATACATGCATAATTGGTGTTGGTCAAACTACACCTTGATTGGCATCCTATGGCAAGGACAGCCAACAACAATAATGCTCTCATTTTCCTGACGAAGAAATGCAGAGACACCATACTTTTCACAATACAACATTAAATGGGTTCGGATGTCTGGCATGCACTGTGTAGGCTACACCTCGATTTTAATAAATGCATTCAGTGCAGGGTGCAGGGGAGTAAAAATAAAGTAGAAAAGATATTAAAAGTTCTTAAAATAGCAAATAAAAGGAACAGATAATAAGTAATGTAGAAAGTTCGTGATAATATTGCTTTTAACAAAATAATACGGTATGGAACTGTAGAGTGTCGCCCGTAATAAAAAGGAAACGACAAGAAAAGGATTCAGTGGAACGGTACTAAAAAGCATTAAAACAATTAAAACAAACCAAGGGAAGCCATTCATATAAAAAGGGGAATCTTTCAATGTCTGTGTTGACCTCCCTGAATAAAACATATACACGGCCGTTCACTATCAATAACGAAAAGGCTAAACCAATAATACTGTAAATAATAAAAAACGAGAACAATATGTCATTAGCAATAACAACGATAATAATCATTATCATATGATTTTAAAATGGTAATTGCAATAAAATGATAACTTACTGAAGGTTGACTTGAAGTGTTTGAATGCCTCTTCATATGGCCCAAAGCTGAGCTTGTATTGCTCATTTTTGACAGTATCTGTGGCGTCTGAGTAGAGGACCATTTTATCCTGAGCCATCCTAATGACGTCTCTAACGTTGTCCGATGCTGGGTAGGCATGAATCATAATAGAGATCATTGCCATCAGGCACAACATAAGGATACGGTTCCCAACCATTTTGAGCTATCTGCAAAACAAATCAATTATCAAATATAATATACGAATGAATAATATAATTGGATATGTTAACATAACAGGGAACGTCATTGAAACCCTGAAAGCAACCGAAAACAAACAGTCATAAAAAACATACATAATTCCTCCCAAAAACAACAAATTAAAAGCACACAGCAGTGAGTTTCAAAATGCAAGAATAAAAACTACGTGGCAAAATATTCACTAAAATGCAATCCTATCCAACCGCTTTCTGAGGGATATTCAAATACTCCTATTACGATGAGAGAATGTCAGTAAAAAGCTTTGTTTACGACATAATATTGTATTTTGGAGTTAGAATATTAGGAATTTAAAACTGACCAGCGACACGAAACAAAAATAATAACCGATATGATCATTGGGGGGAAAAGGAGGATAAGTTGAATCTTAAGCCTCAATAGCCTCTTTTGAGCAAAAATTAGGCGCTTTCTCTTGGATTAAAAATTTGAATGTAAAAATGTTACGTCACTCGCTTCTTTGTTATTACAGTATGACCGCAAGTTCGGTGATTAGTTCTCAGTTCATAGACGTTTTAGGTAACAGGAGTAGCTACAACTGATTTGAGAATATTACCTGATAGACCCATGAGCTTGAGATAGAGCCCGAGATAGAGCCTGAGATAGAGCCTGAGATAGAGCCTGAGATAGAGCCTGAGATAGAGCCTGAAAAGCACTTTATTTAATTCCAAATTGTAATTTCCAAAATTAATGTCATGCCTGCCCTAAAAGCACGCTGACTATAATTTTGTTTGCAAAACAAGCCTTAGAAGACAACATTACGTACTCATTAATTAAACAAAGATTATTCATCAAACTTACGAATCACAATGTGATATACTTAATAAATCTGAGCAAGAAAAATGTATATCGTGATGATTTTTATGCAGTTGGTAAGGAGAGGGTTAAGCGTATATTTTAAAATAAAATTTATTTAAAAAGACATGTTTGTAATGATATTATTTTCCCAAATGGGATAATAGAATGGTGTTAACTTACCAGGTGGATTGGATGAAACAGCAAAAATGAACAAACACAAGCTAGTTGAAATTCTCTTCAAGTGCACTTCTAGCAAAGCTCGGAAAATTATGTCGCTTTGGTCTCTGCTCTTCGTATTTATAGCCCGTTGACCATCTTGAAATGTCTTGGACAAGTTCATTAGAATTGAAGGGGTTGATGGCTGCATAAGTTGATTGACCACTCAGGTGAAGGCGAGTCCATTAGAAGGATAAGTCTCCTGTCAAACCGACCATCCAGAAGGCGTTATTGCGTAACCCGATCTACATGTGCACCCCACAAGCGCCCAAAAGGTGGCCAAGAGGTGGCTTGTATGTAGTAAGGGGCGGGATTTAAAATTTGTTAACAATCAGTGAGTGACAATCTTGAATGACAAGCAAAACAATCTGTTGGTCAAAGCTGGGGGTGGGAGTAGGGGATGAGACAGAGGCATGGCCAGGCGTGTTAAACTCTATAGTCTGGCCAAGGACAGTGAGTGAGTTGTGCAATTCAAAAAATGGACAGGAAAAAGAACAATGGAATTTACAATTGGTATCGAGTGGTCGTTCTGTAGATGTGTGTTTTTGTCCTGTATTCTCTAGGGGGGGGGGGGGGCTGCATTAAAAGTAAAGCAGCATGGAAAGAAAGATAGATAGATAGATAGATAGAGAGAGAGAGAGAGAGAGAGAGAGAGAGAGAGAGAGAGAGTCGCGTTATTATTATTATTATTATTATTATTATTATTATTATTATAATTATCATTATTATTATAATTATCATTATTATTATTATTATTATTATTATTATTATTATTATTATTATTATTATTATTATTATTATTATTATTATTATTATTATTATTATTATTATTATTATTATTATTAAATAACTAATCCCTTATTTCTCATCATATTAAAAATCGATATACATTTCGGGTTTGAGCTGAAATTTCGTAGGTTGTGGGGGGGATTGGTCTTACTAGAACAATCGACCTCGAAGCTGTAACTCTTGGTTTTAGTCTCTCTATAGATAGTATGCGCTTGCTAAGAAACTCACAACATTGCCATCCGGAAATAAAACGGACCAACACACAAAACTATGTGTAACCTTAAACGTTTATAGTCTGGTTCATTCAGTTTAGTGAGAATTTGTCGTTAACGCGGATGGCAAAAAACAATAACAATGACATGAGTGACGTCAACTTCATTCTATCTATAGATGGAATGAAATTGACGTCACTTTGCTCGTTGTTATTGTTTTTTTTTCCACGGATGATGTGAGTATTTTATCCAAACGCTTAGCCTCAATAAACAGCGCAATGTTAAACCCTTCGAAAAGGTTCTTTAATCATATTATTTATCTCATGGTAGTGATTAAGTACCCTGCAGGTATTATCGTTGTCCATGTAAGATATATAAAATATTAAAGAAAAGAGAAAAAAAAAAGAATAAGAAAATTGTATTAGTGCCCTGAAGGCCTGCAGGTATATTAATAATAATAGTAATAATAATAATAATAATAATAAATAATAATAATAATAATAATAATAATAATAATAATAATGATAATGACAATAATACTAATACTAATACTAATACTAATAATAATAATAATAATAATAATAATAATAATAATAATAATAATAATAATAATATAATAATAAGCATATTTATATAGCGCCTTTCGTCGAAACCTCAAAGTATCATGTGTAGTTTGAAATTTTACTGCTGGCTTTGCACCCCTTGTAATGTGTTTAAAGCAGTTTGGTTATCAGATTAGCAAATCTAACGTTGTAAAAGCGTATTGTACTATATAAAATCCCACGATTTCTTTCCTTTGAACTATAAAATGTCAATGTTAAACAAATGATAGCCATTTGTGCCTCTGGGTATGTACACGGAGAATGCACGTGTTAAGTTTTAGACACACAAAGACTATTGCAGATCTTATTGTATCAAGAGACACTAGAAACTACAGCCCAAGGACAGATTACCCCCCCCCCCCCCCCCCCCCACAGACACACGCAGATCTCTTTCACTTTAACTACAACCCAGATTACTCTTGGGAACCTTGTTTCAACCATAACTACATGGCAACGAAGGAAACAATGGGAAATTTATTCGTGATTTTTAAACAAAATGTTAATTCTGTGTAAACTGATGCTAATGATGTAATATGTTTATTTTTATTAAACTGGCAACGAAGGAAACAATGGAAACTTTATTATTAGGGGTTTTTAAACATGTTTTAAAAAGTGTCTTAATTTTGTGTCAACTGATGCAAATGACTTGGAGTCCATGAGGAATTCGTATTATGGACATTGAAGACCGATGTATACCGTATGACTACAGAGAAGAAACAATTTTAATAGTAATAAAACTTTGGCAGGCATAAATAGAAAAAGTGTGATTTGTCAGTGTACATTAACAGACGGCAATGTTCGGCTATGTGGTCTATTGGTATGACACTCGCCTTCGTATCATATGGTCCAGGGTTCTAGTGGTGGATAGTTGAGTCCTTGATAAAGGCTATTTACTCACATTCACTCACCGTACTCAGTTGCAAAATGAATACCCGACTATTAAATAATAGTAATATCACCTAACAAGTGTAACGTCTCATTCTACATATTAAGTGTTATTGATGATGTTGGCTAAAGACATCTTGTAAGCGGTTTGAGCACGTTTAGTTGATATTGTCTATACAAAAGCTCAAGTTAAATTATAGGCCGAATGCATTGCCATAAGACTACGGACTACATAAAAGAAACATAATAGTGAAACTGCCTGAAACGAAAAACGTGTTATCTCAGTGAACGCATGAAGTTTGAAATCATTAACTCATTAAACCCTAACACCGACTATATCCGTAGTTTACCCGGGTTACTTTTACCCCATGCATATTTATTTCATTTTCCTGAGACAAATTATAGACGTAGTATCAAAGCTAATGATCTTCATTTTTACATGTTAATGGTAGTTGAATAAAACTATGTACATGCTCAATTGATACACTTTTTCCCATTTTGAGAAGTAGCAAAAATCTCTAGGATTGAGTGAGTTAACATGTCACTTTTGATCAAGTTTTTAGTGTAACAAACCAATCGGCTTGCAATTTGTGCCACAAACGAGGAGCAACTTTTACACCCTAAGGGCAGATTAAAATTAATTCTTACCCCATACAATTTGGACCGGCCCGTCCGACATGGAAACAAAGATTTGTTTTGGTCACTTCCGAACCAGACGCTTGTCATAAAAACCAGACCTGTTTACTATGTTTTACGAAATATTTGCAAAATTATGAAATTTTGACTCTAATTTCAGAACTTTATGAGAAGTTAAGTCATTAAAACCTATTGAAAATGCCATCTGATAGCGGACTACATAATTTTAAAGGTTTTTGAAGTGTTATTTACTTTCTGTGTGAGTGAATTGTTGATTTTTAAATATTAAAAAAGCGACTAAAATATATTTTTTCTAAAAATTACGAATCTTTAAATTTTCAAGTTGACAGGTCTGCATGCTAAACAATGCATATCATTATCGGCTGTCTGGAGGAGGCACTAGTCTGTGGGAGGAGGTCTGGGCCATGTGTTATCATGCTAAGTACATTGACCATTTTCACACATTGCTCATTAAACAAAAGCCTGGGGATTATAATGTAATAGATGACGAAATACGTCTACTTTCATGGGTATTTCTTTGTCTGGTGTAATTTGAACAACACTGTCAACTAAATTATTGTGTAACCAAAACAAAGCGACGACCTACAGTGGATGTCAACAAGACAGACAGCGTGTGAAAAAGACTAAACGAAGGATATTGTTGCAATGCTTGAATGAACCTTGCTTGGTAAACGCGATTTTTAAAACTTTCTTTATCCATCGATTATTGAAGATAAATGAGATTGAAATGATTAAAGGATTACTTATTTATTCAATTATATATTTATTGAGTTGAATATTCATTATTTATTATAGAAATAAATATTATAATATTTATTCTTATATTATCTGATTTTAGAGATAATATGCGCTTGGCTTATAAGCTCACCACATTGCCATCGGAAGTTTAACGGACCAACACACAAATCTATGTGTAACATTGAAAGTTTATAGTCTGGTTAATATTAATACAGTTTAGTGAGAATTACTCATGTGTGGATGGCAAAAAGCAATAACAAAGACCCGAGTGACGTCAAATTCATACTATCTACATTATATTATATTATTTTATATTATATTACAATGAACCATATTTGTCCACAAAAACGTTGAAGTCAATCCTATTTGGCTTGACCAAAAAAGAAATGTTTATTTTTCTATTGGACATCATTAGATTTGATTATTTAGATTTTGTATCCATCCATTAATCTATTTATTTGTTTATACACATTCTTGAATAATACTGGGTAATGTAAATGTTGCTGCTCGAGGCTCGAAGAAATAAATAACAATGTTTATTTGTTTATACACATTCTTGAATAATACTGGGTAATGTAAATGTTGCTACTCGAGGCTCGAAGAAATTAATAACAATGTGAAATTGAATGCAAGCTTCAATTTAATTATACGAAAATATATAAAATGGATGTTTCGGGTTTCCCCTTTATCAATAAAACAGGATAGGATTTTATAATGTCCTGTTTTGTAGATAAAGGGGAATCCGAAAACGTTCATTTTATCTCTTTTCGTATATTACGTTGAAGCTTACATTCAATTTCACATTGTTTTTATTACAAATTCTTGACGTATTGATTGTTTTAATTTTATATTATAAAAATTACGATCCGTCTTTTCTCATTGACAAGAAGAAAAAGAAAAAGGTCAGACGTTGACTGTTGTTTCTTAAATCACTATTAGCATCAAGTAGAATTTTAAAATGAGCTTTTATATAGGGCAATATCCACTGACGTTCTCAAAGCACTTTACAAAGGGGTCCCTGGCCAACAGCAACAACGTAACATGTAGAACAAGACATAATAATAATAATAATAATAATAATAATAATAATAATAATAATAATAATAATAATAATAATAATAATAATAATAATAATAATAATAATAATAATAATAATAATAAAATACTTTATTGCATCCCAAAAAGGAAATTTTTTGTACAGACGTGTTATAATTTACACATAAGATAAAAATACAATGGAAATAGGATGTATATATAAAAAAGGAGCAGCTCTATAACCAGAGCTGCGCTTTATAATATGAATAATTTCAAACACTGTAAAATAGTTAAAACTGTCACTATAAATTGAAAATTGAAAAGATTGCAAAACAAATAAATTAATAAATTAATATTTATATTTTTTAAAAGTAAAAATGAGAAATAATTATATAAAATGATTATTGCTTGTTGTTATAAAGCCTGATACTGGACGGCAGAAAAGATTTTCGGTGTCTCTCTGTTTTCGTTGAAATAGAGAAAGGGCGACCACTTCTTTCTGACATAATAATTGATGGTCTTAGTGGATGATACTGGTCATTTAATATTTTAGTTATTTTATTTATACAAAATTTCTCATATAAAAGATCTACATCGTCAACATCATTTATATAGCGTTTAATGGATTTTTTAATATTTGAATTTATTTTGTTCCTTTCCACTGCTAAGCAATTGCCTCCCCAAGCTGTTATACAAAATGACAAAACACTTTCGATGACTGCTCTATAAAATAATGTGCAGAGGGTTTTATCTATTCTAAACTGAGAGAGTTTTGATAAAAAATATGTACGTCTGCACATCTTATGCCTAATTATTTTCAAGTGTTCATCCCACTTGAGCCTGTCATCAATCGTTACACCAAGGTATTTGTAGTGAGGAACTCGCTGGACGAATTGGTCCTTTAATTTTAACGGTTCTATCGGTTCCTTCACTCTCCTAAAGTCAATCACTAGCTCCTTTGTCTTGCTTATGTTAAGCTCTAGGTAGTGGGCATCACACCAAGACACAAATCTATCAATTTCTTGCCTATAAGCCACTTCGTTGCCATTTGTTATGAGGCCTTGAAGAGCGGTGTCATCTGCAAACTTTATTAAAGGTACACTCAGGTTTTGACTTCTACAGTCATTCGTGTATATTGTGAATAATACAGGGGACAATACACAACCCTGAGGAGCACCAGTATTTGTAGTTATACAGGAAGATTTGTTTTGTCCTAATTGAACATATTGTGCTCTCTCCGTAAGAAATTCGAGCACCCAAGCAATTATATACTTGTTTAAATTCAGACTAGTCAATTTTTGAACAACCAACTGAGGTTGCATTGTATTGAACGCTGAAGAAAAATCTGCAAAAAGCAATCTGCAATAGCTCCTAGCGTGATCTAGATGCCTGTAGATGTTGTTTGTAAACAGCAAAATGGCATCCTCTACGCCACGTCCTGGTTTGTAAGCAAATTGATGACTATCACTCAATGGCATAAACTGATTCCTAATTTTAACAAGAACAAGTTTTTCTAAAGATTTCATGACTATTGAAGTCAGTGCAACAGGTCTGAGATCGTTCATAGTTTCAAGTTTTTCTTTTTTTGGAACAGGAATAATTTTTGAAGTTTTCCAAATTTCAGGGATCGAAACGCATTGGAGGGACCAGTTAAAAATATGTGTATAATGGGGGAAAGCTGGTGGGCACATTCCTTTAATAGTTTTCCTTTCAATCCATCCGGCCCAGCAGCCTTCCTCTCGTTTAGTTTCGAAAATACGAATCTCGTTTCCTCTTCACTGACCTCAATAGTCATTTCATCTTCCAAAGCCCTGTCTAATTTATGTTTTTCATTTTCAATATCAAATTTGTTTGCTGTGTCGAAACGTGAATAAAATTTATTTAAAGTTTCAATTTCGATATCTTCTGATATAATCGTGGGCTTTGGATTATAGTTCACAGCAGTTTTAAGCCCCGCCACGTGTCCCGTATATCCCCAGAAGAAAAGCATTTTTCAATTTTATTTTTGTACTTATCTCTACAACTAGATATTACCCTCTTTATCTCTTTTTGTTTTGTTTTCAGATCTTTTTTGTTTCCACTAGTATAGAGAGTTTTCTTTTGGTTCAATAAAAGTTTTAGATCTTTTGTTATCCAAGGCTTGTTGTTAGGATAATATTTTATTTCTTTTTTACAAGACACTAGCTGTTCACAGAATTTTAAATACTCACTCACACAGTCATTCAGCTCATCCACACTATCACATGATTCGATAAAAACATTCCAGTCAGTGCATTCAAAACAACCACGCAAATCTTCACACACACTTCCGTTCCAGATCTGTACACTTTTCTTTACTGGTTTTACACGTTTAAAAACAGGGCGGTAGGTGGGGAGTAGCAAGAGCATGCAGTGGTTAGATAAACCTAATGGGGCACGGGGTAAACATTTATAACTATATTTAATATTACACAGGAATAAATCTAATGTTTTTTTGTCCCTTGTCTCGCAGTCCACGTATTGATGAAGTCCCGGGAGAGTAAAATCGTTACATTGGTTAAAATCGCCAGTGACCATCAATACGGCATCGGGTGACTTAATTTGAATGTCCTGTATTTCTTTCCTCAAAATATTTTTCGCTGTGGTGTTGTCTGATGATGGTGGAATGTAGACGTTGATGATGATGACATGAGTATATTCTCGGGGTAGATAATATGGTCGTGACGAAACAGTAATAAATTCAATATAATCGTCACAATACATTTTCTTTATCTGACTGTTATTGGGGTGGCACCATTTGTTGTTAATATATGTGCACACCCCACCCCAGTTCGTTTATTTACATTAGTCCGATCTCCTCGAAATAGTGAATATTGTTCAATATTAAAACATGATGATGGTATGTGAGGAGATAGCCAAGTCTCTGTTAACGCTATTATGGAGGCTTGACGATAGTCACTATTAAAACGACACAGTGAAAACAGTTCATCAATTTTATTTTTCAGTGATCTTACATTACCTGTCACTACACAGGGTAAAAATGGACGAAAAGGCCGTCTGTTAAATTTTGTTTTTATTCCTCCTTTTCTCCCCCTCTTTCTTACTTTAATAAACGATGTGTCAATAGTGGGTGGTGGGGGTGACACGGGTTGGAGGGATCGGAGAGTCTCTGAAGTATAAGTTATCGATAGGCTTATTTTGGCAGCAAAATCACAGGCTAAAACACCATTTATGCTTATAAATATACTAATAAATATAAAAATCAGGAACAATATATACTTCACATCCATTTTGAATAAAAATTAGGCTTAAATTCCGACGATTGAATGATAAATGAATAAAAATATGTGTAGAAAATAGGTAAACATTCACAACACGTCTGTTGTCGCCGGAAGCCAACGCCTGTTAAGCTATACAGTGTATTACTATTTGTTTTTCAGACAGAGACAACACTGTTAACGGCCAGGTATTCATTTTACACCTGAGAACGGTGAGAGAATGTGAGCCAAGAGCTTTTTCCAAGGACTCTACTGTGCTCCGAGCGAGGCTCGAACCCATGACCTTCCGATCCCAAAGCGAGTGTCATACCACTAGAAGCACAAATACATGCTCTAAGACAACTAATAGTATAAGCGATAGGAATTTT
>NC_088368.1:25361092-25366092 GCF_034508935.2 Berghia stephanieae | reverse complement strand
TATAGAGAACAGTTATATATATATATATATATATATATATATATATATATATATATATATATATATATATATATATATATATATATACACACATATATATTGCCAGTAAATCTGTGCTTGTTGGCAAAAGAAAATAAAATGGGATGTACGGTACAACCATATTCAAAGAAAAAAAAATTAAGTTTAAATTAATATTTGATTAGTAACTATTTATTTGTTGTGTTTTTTTTAATAACTAAATTAAATTAGAAAAAATTTAAGCTGCATAAATGGATAACTCAATATAAAAAAAAATAACATAGAGCGCTTCAAAGGATATTAGAACGTCCAATGAAATTCATTAATGCTGGAGAGGGGTTTGAGACCGAAACTATCATTATCGTGTCAATTTAAAAATGCTTTTTTTGATGCTTTTATATCATTCTGTTTTTAAAAAATACTTTAATTCCCTCTAATTAAATGCAACCTTACAGTTCCCGTTGTGATTTTGTCCATTATTTCGACTGAAGATAAAAGGTCTATTCATAATTACGAGTGTCTCATTCTGACATTATATCACATCTGGTCACATATGTAACACACTGTCTCAATGTGGTAATGAGTCATGATAAGATAAGATAAGATAAGATATACTTTATTCATCCTTGTATGGAAATTATTATTCTGTATCACAACAAAATTCAGTAATATAGAAAAGAAATATCAACAGTAAAGAAATTAGATAAAAATGGGCAACGACTATTTAAAAAGTCTTTTAAAAGTACAGTGGACACACAACAAGCGAATATATGGTGACTACGTGTCGAGAATACATTGATAATAGAATTCTTGCATCGGGATGTTTTCAATTTAAATAAATAATCAAATGGTTATAAAGATACATTATAAACTGGTTAAGGTTAAATGATGTTATGATTATGATAAAAGTAGAGAGGGATAATACACAAGAATGTGGTTGTGCGATTTTGTAAATATTTCAGTTGAGGAATAAATAAATTATTTTGCATAATCACAGTATTATGGTTATCACCTTATTCATAGAAATATTTATCATTTGTTTTAAAGTAAAAGAATGTAAATAAGAGATTGGATTGGAATAACATATTATTTCTAAGCAGTAACATGTATAAATATAATCATTGAATCATCTCTCTATAATTTTATCATTATTTCATACATAGATAAATGAATATGTTGGCTTAATTTTTAAAAAAATAACGTTAACTTTAAATTTACGACATGACACATACGTTAATACCATATACAATTTATTAGTTACAATTTACATGATTATGTTAATACTATCAATGACTGTGACAATTAAATCTCTGTTAAAAGATGTGACTATAGCTAAGTCTAAGTCAGTGTCAGTGTAGTGTTTCTCATAGCGGAGGAAAGAATGAAAATGTCTTTGTTTCTTTGTGACATATTGCAGAAGACGACCGCTTCTTTTGCTGAATTGAATTTCTTTGTGTAAAGATTGAGATTCACCTCTATTGACTGTGTTGATATTTTCATCACATGATTTTAAATAAAAATAATCAAAGTCTAAAATTGAAGAAATTTTAGCATTTTCTGGTGGTGTTTCAAAACTCTGTCGACCTTCAGATCTTTTTTGTTATTCCCAACCCAGGCTGGCAAACAGTAGGGTAGTACACTGACAATGCATGTGTCATAAAACAGAACAACCAGCCTATTGTCCAAATTCACTCCAATGAGTTTTCCTTAAAAATACATTCTAGTTTTAAGCTTTTTGGCGAGACAGGTGGACTGTTTGGTCCACTCTTGTCGTCAATGACGACCCCAAATTACTTTTATCTTTTGTTATTTTTTTGAACCGACGTGTACACATATGCAGGTCTGACATCCGAACCCTATTATATGCAAAGATTAACATTGTTGTAATGAAAAATATTTGACGTAATTTTGTTTTTGTTGAGATTTCCATTACAACAATGAACCCATAATGAATTGGGTTATCAGACCTGCAAATAAGTGCACGTCGGTGGGAACTGATGTCTTTTTAAAAAATTGTTATCAAAAAACGACAGTAAGCAATTGAATGACATCAACCGCATACCACCTATAAAGAAAAAAAAAACCCGACAAGATAATAACATACGTACATCTTTAATGACACTACTTTCCGTTAAGACAAGTATACACCTGTTCTACTCTTACTACAATGACTGGGCACTAACAGGACACGTATTGTACAAATAACAGATGACTCATAGGTCAGGAGAAGAATGATGATGGTGATGGTAATGATTGTGTTAAATTTGAGAACGATGGACCGGTGATAATAGTAATAGACACTTAAACTTTTATATACCTTAATATTCACTTAATGTGATTTAAGCGGTTTACAATTTTCCAAGCCAACAACAACACTTAATTATCGTGTCAGACAAAAAAAACAAAACAAAAAAAACCGAAGCAAAAACAAAAACCAATGCGCACGAGATGACCTTGGTATATGAATACGCACAAGCGATATATATATTATTCTTACTGAAGAGATTAAACATTTATATATACCATTCTATGTAAATGATTATGCCATTATTAATGAAAAGAGTTGACGTGAGAAATGTTGTTAATTGAATGATTACTCGTGATTCAGTCAGAATTCGTTTAATTAATCATTTGGGAGACGTTTGAAAAGGTCACACATAGAAAAATAACAAAATAAAAGGAATCAAATACAATAGGGAGAATCATTATTATGTCAGAATTGCCAATTCTATTAAAGGAAAGATAAGCAATTTTCAAGGGTATGGTCAATGTTTCTGATATCAGTGTTATCATCTACCATTGGAGTTGAGAAATCCACGGCTGATTGACATAGAGAAAAAATAGAATAAGATGAGCTTTTATAAATAAATACATAAATAAAATGAAACAGAAAAGAAAACTATTGCTACAAACTAAGATGAGTTTTTAATCATCATGTGATAAAATAGAAAAAGGACATGGTAAAGATCTGTTTAAAACAGTACCAGACAAAGATAAGAGAAAAATACATCAATTAAAAATAAATAAATGAATAAATAAAAGCATCCCAGATAATTCAGCTTGTCTTGGTTGGGGATCGAACCTTGAAGCCGAAGTCCTGGTTTCTATCCTCGCTCGGCGCATAGTTCAGTCCTTGGAAAAGGTCTTTTCTCACATACTCTCACTGTACTCATGTGTAAACTGAGTACCTGAACGTTTACAGCGTTCTCTCTGTCTGAAAAAAAAATTGTAACATCGCCTAACAGGCGTCTTGACTCGTTTTAACATGTTACGTGTTGCTCTATGTCAGAGGCCATTTGTAAAGCACGTTGAGCATGTTTAGTGGATATTGCGTTTTAATATAAAGCACGATTTCTTTTTCTTGTTGCTTACCGGCGAAATGTTCCACCATTACACCATAAAGGTTACTTTGTGCTGAACGCTGAATTGCGTCCTTTCTATATTTTAGCTCGTAGTTGTTCTGGAAGTGAGGTACGTACTGTATTACCCAAAAGGTTATGATGAAAGATCATTTATTTCTATGTGAGCTTGTTTTAACTGTAGGGGATAATCAACTCTAATGGATCATTACTGCAATTTCCAGACATTTATTTTCCTATCATATTATAATTACGAGCTTGCTTTGGACAAGCAATAAAAATCTACTCATTATTCAATTACGGTAAACCTCGGAATAGTGGTCCACCAAAACTGCGTGATATGCATAATGATAAGTTGACAATGGTAATGGCATTGTCCTCATTTCCACACACAAACACACAAACACACACACAAACACACACTCACACTCACACAAACGTCATACATACAAACTCACAATTACAGTGAATAGCTATTGTCGTTGTCATAATTATTAATAATTTCATGCTGATAAACGATTTGAACGAATTACGTTGTTTAATGGAACAACTGAAATGTTTTCGACAACCATCTATTTTAACCATCTCACTACAAACTGAAGAACAAATTATCACATTTGTGCCGATACAGCAAAAATAGTTCTCAATCTGATATCTTTTGTTCATCACGAAATCTTTTTTTTTTTTAATTAATGTTACGATTTGAAAAATATCACTGTGTTCGTTTTGTTGGAATAACAAGAACTAACTGCATTTGGGTTTAATGTGAAAAAAAAAACAAAAAACAACAACTCTTTTTAAAATTCTGGAAGCGGTCGGAATATATATATATATATATATATATATATATATATATATATATATACAGAGAGAGAGAGAGAGAGAGAGAGAGAGAGAGAGAGAGAGAGAGAGAGAGAGAGTTAAACGAAATACTTTTAAAAAAATAATAATCGGCTTTGTGGTCTTGAGGTATGCATCTCGGGTTCGGACCGATAGGTCCAGGTTTGAGTCCTGCAGTTAGCGGGGCCATAGATAACACAGGACCTAGTAGTCTGTGAGCGGGGCTAAGTTGGGCACCTGAAAAAGGCTCTTTACTAAGATTCTCTTTGCACACCATCCCCTTGTATTTATTTGCAGTTCTTCTTCTTCTTCTTCGTTCCCGTCACGTCACATGGTCAGTCCGGTCTGGTGAATGAAGCCCACAGTGGTCCTGAGGTCGTCCCCACTGCCGTACAGCTTCTTTGAGTATGGGGTTGGGTCAGGCCCATGGCGTACTAAAAGAGTTTTATAGTAGGGCTATGGTCAGGCCAGAAGTTCCTTCTCAGCTGGTTGTGCCTTGGACATTCCATTAGGACATGATGTCCATTTTCATTTTCAAGTCCGCAGTCACATTGTCCAGAGGCACCTGCTCTGTACATCCTCCACATATGTTCCTTTAACTGGTTGTGTCCAGTTCTCAGTCTGAAGATGATGACCTGTTCCTTTCTGTCGAGCACCTTGATAGGGTCATTCATATTGTATTCTGGGTGCTTCTCTCTCCATCTCTGAGACTGGATTTGCAGTTCAAACTGTTATCGTCTCAAAAAATACTGTCCATTACAACAATGTTAAAACAGGCCCATG
>NC_088368.1:25278592-25358592 GCF_034508935.2 Berghia stephanieae | reverse complement strand
CGGACAGAGAAAGATGTGACGTCACGACTTTTGCCTCTCATTGGACGCTGTATTAGAGACAGAAGAGAGAAAGAAGACAATTGAAGATCTATATCTGATATTGGTAAGAGAATATATGGCCTAGAACTGTATTCCTCAAGAGATGATTGAGCGTTTAACCCCATAGTAATGAGAAAAGAGAATTGATCTTGTTATAGAGGTGATTTCGGGGAGTTCTTTTTATTTGAAACGTAGCTTTGTGGTTTAAATGAGCTTTTTTTTATGTAGCGCAATATCCACTGACCAACAGCAACACGTAACATGTAAAACGAAACATGACGCCTGTTAGGCGATATTACAATTATTTTTGTGACAGAGACAACGCTCTCAACGACCAGGTACTCATTTTACACCTGAGTACGGTGAGAGAATGTGAGTTAAGGAGCCTTTTTCCAAGGACTCAACCATGCACCGAACGATGCTCGAACCGAGGACCTTCTGATCCGAAAGCTAATGTCATACTCATACCACAAGACCACGACATAGCCGCACTAGTGGTATGTCATAATTTGTCTCTTGACCTACAGATCCCTGGTTTCAGTCTTGCTATTGGTGCAAAGGAAGGGGAGGGGGGGGGGGGGGGAACACTGTTTTACTAAACACAGCTTGCCCAAATAGGTCTATAGATAGTATGCACTTGGCTAATAAGTTCACAACATTGCCATCCGGAAGTATAACTGGCCAACACACAAAACTGTGTGTAACCATGAACGTTTATATAGTCAGATTAATACAGTTAAGTGAGAATTACTCATAAACGCGGATGGCAAAAAACAATAATAAAGACGTGAGTGACGTCAACTTCGAACTATCTATAGGCTTCTGTCCTCTTCCCCGTAAAAGATTCGACATACTCTAGATTATCACGATATGGCGTTTAATGACTTTATCTTGTGCGGAAGCAATGGAGGAAATTAATAGCTCTATTTCAACGCCATATTGCTCTCTCTCTCTCTCTCTCTCTCTCTCTCTCTCTCTCTCTCTCCCTCCCTTCATCATGTACCTTTTACAGTAGTAGTAGTAGTTATAATAATATTAATAATAGTAATAGGAATATAGTAGCGTAATTTAGTCTAATTATAGTAATGTCGTGGCATAAAAAGGAGGGGCGCATTTATTTAGGTTTCAAAATAACAAACATTTTCCCAGATCTATCTATCTGGGAATTATTATTGAAATGTAAGTAAATTTGAATTTATTCTATGTAAACAGCAATATATATATATATATATATATATATATATATATATATATATATATATATATATATATGTATATTATATGTGTGAAAATAATTCAACTTTAATCAAATACAAGTAATGCTTAACAGGTAAAATACTGTGAAAATGTAAGAAAAATTAGGCAAAGCCCCTCTTTTCAAAATAAGCTTAAAAGTTAAGATGTCGCTTACCCCCACTTGTATATCTAGTCCGTCGTTGTCTTCAGATATGATATTTATTATTATATATGTTAATATAAATAAACTTTAATCATACACAAATAATGCTTAAAAAGTAAAATACTGTGAAAAAGTAAGAAAAATTAGGCAAAGCTAAAAAATTTAGATGTCACTATCCCACTTGAATATCTAGTCCTTCGTGGCCATCGGATATTATTATTATTATTATTATTATTATTATTATTATTATTATTATTATTATTTTATTATTATTATTATTATTATTATTATCATTATTATTATTATATTATTATTATTATTATTATTATTATTATTATTATTATTATTATTATTATTATTATTTTTTTTATTATTATTATTATTATTATTATTATTATTATTATTATTATTATTATTATTATTATTATTATTATTATTATTATTATTATTATTATTATTATTATTATTATTATTATTATTATTAATAATAATATTATTTCGGATAAACTTGGTGATAAAAAATGATTTTATTTTTGAAAAATAGATATACAGTGTTTTCTTTTTTAATTTCTTATAGTGTTAAAATTTGTTTCATCAAAACTTGAATACATTCTGCCTATATGGCAAAAATAAAAAAAATGTCTGATGAAATCTTACATAGCTCTTGAGTAATTCAAACCTGAATTGTGTCAATAATAAAAATAATTTTAAAAACTCACTGTAGAGTTAGGAAATGATAACTCATCAATTTTACGGTAAAGCAAATAATATACGTTCTTTGTTTAGAAATGTGTTTTAGTTTAGTTTTTAAAAATACACTTTTAAAGAAAATAAGGAAATAAAATATCTTCGTGTCCAGTCTGTTCAGTTTATTTTTTAATTTTTAAAACATTTTTGTTTGGGAAAGGGGGGTGGGGTGGGCTTTTCGTATTGTGGTATGACATTTGACTTATGTCCAGTAAGTATACAGTTCGAGTCTCCCTCTGGGAGTCGTAAATAACAATGTAAATGGTGCTGCTTGAAGCTCGAAGAAATAAATAATAATGTGAAATAGAATTTAAAATACGAAAACAGAATGTATGGACGTTTCGGGTTTCCCCGTTATTATGGGAGTCGCAACGTTTAGTCTTTAAAAAAACAGAGGAAATGATTAATCAACCGTACGCTGATAATATATATTATGTGGTCTAGTGGTATGTCACTCGCTTTCGGATCGGAAGGTCCTGGGTTTGAGCCTCGGTCGCGCATAGTTGAGTCCTTGGAAAAAAAAAACTTTTTACTCACATTCTCTCACCGTACTCAGGTGTAAAATGAGTGCCTGACCGTTAACAGCGTTGTCTCTATCCGAAAAATTGTAATATCGCCGAACAGGCGTCATGTCTCGTCCTATGTGATAAGTGTTGCTGTTGGCCAGCGACCCCTTGTAAAGCGCTTTGAGCACGTTTAGTGGATATTGTGCTATATAAAAGCGCATTATTTTTAAAATAATAATGCTGGACATTATCGGACCGTATCGTTACTATAATTTTTAGAAGACAACGAAAGAGAGAGAGGTAGGTAAACAAAATGACAATGAAGAAGGGACATGCTAAGAGAAGGGGCGTTCGTTTTCCTGTCTTGAAGGTGTAACGAGGGGTGGTGGTGGTGGTGGTGGTTGTACACTTGAACGACGAGTTAACTGAAACGACATACAGAGGAGGTACAAAATACAGAAAGCATTCTTTATTTGTTGTTTATGATAATTTGAGAGAGAGAGAGAGTGAGTGTGTGTGTGTGTGTGTGTGTGAGAGAGAGAGAGAGAGAGAGAGAGAGAGAGAGAGAGAGAGAGAGAGAGAGAGAGAGAGTTAACTGAAACGACATACAGAGGAGGTACAAAATACAGAAAGCATTCTTTATTTGTTGTTTATGGTTTGAGAGAGAGAGAGAGAGAGAGAGAGTGTGTGAGAGAGATAGATAGATAGATAGAGAGAGAGAGAGAGAGAGAGAGAGTTGTATTTGTGTGTGTGTGTGTGTGTGTGTGTGAATTATTATGTATGAGATTGTGTATGTGTTTCAATTTTAGTACATTCTGCTCGTAACTTCTACCAGTTATTACAGTAAAAATCTGTTTTATTTCTATAGCAGTAATGATAAAAATTCATTACTACTATCATTTACAAAGTCCTGATAACGTAATAGAATTTGTAATTTTCTATAATTTCCATTTGACATAATAATTAGCTTATTTATAAATGAATTTATATATTATGCAATTCTTGAATTTTTGTCTCTACTGATGGCGTGTGAGACAACAGAAAACATATTAATATTTTGTCCGAGTAGATAGAAATGTCCCGCAACGAGCCTGACTTCTATTGATTTGACTGCATCACAGACATGTTGACCGAGGTCACTGACAGTTGGGTGATGATGAAAATCTCTGGTCATCGTTTTGTGTCCATGGGTAAGGCATTTACACATAGCTACTCCACTCAACTGGTGTGGATTAGAATCTTCTGTGAATGGACATGGCAGTGATGGACATCGAAATATTGTCAGTAGAAGAAGACGCACTGTATGAAAAGCAAGATTGTATCCTTGTAGCATACGGTCAAAAAATGCGAAAAATTATCAAACCGTACGGTCGAGTAATGCGAAAAATTATCAAACCGTACGGTCGAATAATGATAAACCCTCTTTGTTCATACTCTGTCACCAAACTCAGGTGTAGACCTCAGGCGTTGTCACTGTCCAATGAAAAAAAAAGTAGAACGCCACACAGGTGTCTTACATGTTAAGTGTTGATGGTGGCTTGGTACCTTCTGTATGGCCCTTTGAGCATATTTATTGGATATTGCAATATATAAAAGTTCAAGATCTTCTTTTTTTTAAGTAGAAAAATAATTCATTGTATTGACACAAAGTATCACCACAAAACACCTTGCAATAAATAGGAATTTATGATCTTTTGTTGTGCAACCAAAAAGAATGTTGAATATCTCCATGTTGTGTAAATCTATAGCTGGGAAATATCACTTTTTCATTGTCCCTAAGGCTCAAATAGACAATTACAACGTTAGGTTGATACATAATGAGCAATCTGAAAATCATGTCATCGACAAAATATGTCCATGGTAGTTGAGAGTGAGAAAATTTAACCCTTAACAACGAAATCGAATTTCATCAAAATTAGAATTTCTATCTGATTAACGTGCAGACTCAACACAACTTTTTCTTTGTTTCCCCCCTCCTCTTCCTCCTGCTCCTCTTCATCCTGCTCCTCTTCCTCCTCCTCCTCCTCTTCCTCCTCCTCCTCCTCCTCCTACTACTACTACTTCTACTACTATTACTACTACTACTACAACTACTACTACTACTACTACTACTACTACTACTACTACTACTACTACTACTACTACTACTACTACTACTAATACTCTACTACTACTACTACTACTACTACTACTACTCTACTTCTTTCTTCTCTTCTCTACTACTACTACTACTACTACTACTTACTACTACTACTACTACTACTACTACTACTACTACTACTACTACTACTACTACTACTACTACTACTACTACTACTACTACTACTACTACTACTACTCCTTCTTCTTTTGTTTAAGATTTTATTTATTTATTATTGGAGAGAATAGATCCTTAAACTATCAAAATCACAGCAACAGAAAAATACATAATTCGATAAATAAATAAATTAAAAATATTCGCTTTTTGTGTTTGGTTTATTTCTAAATGGAGGTCCCAATACTCGCTTCACATGCAAAGGGATTGAGTTCGATCCCGGGATGAAGTCGAAATTTTTATTCTGCCCCCCCCCCTGTCCACCCAGAGGTGAATGTGTACCTGGGTCAGCTAGATCTGGCGAATAATAATTTGAAATAGACTAGCGTCCTATATAAAGAGTAGCATTGCAATTGCTATTGTTTTTTGTTGTTTTTTTTTCATTCACGCCATGGAAACCGGGATAAACTCCGAATCCATGGATCTACTGACCTAACGGTAAAAATAAAAAAAAAAGAAAAATAAAGAGATAAATGGAATTTTACTTGTACTTCATGCGGCTATGTGGTCTAGTGGTATGACACTCGCTTTCGGATCGGAAGGTCCTGGGTTCGAGCCTCGCGCTCGGCGCATAGTTGGGTCCTTGGAAAAGGCTCTTTACTCACATTCTCTCACCGTACTCAGGTGTTAAATGAGTACCTGTCCGATAACAGCGTTGTCTTTGTCCGAAAAAATGTAATATCGCCTAACAGGCGGCATGTCCCATCCTACATGTTAAATTCTGCTGTCGACCAGGGACCCCTTGTAAAGCGCTTTGAGCACATTTAGTGGATATTGCGCTATATAAAGCTCAATTTAAAAACATTATTTCTGGCGTTTGATTTACTCCTATATAAAATCGTTTTATGGCATGAGATCACATGAGATGAGTGGTCAGGATACGATAGAACTCCGCATTGAACGGATTAAGTACTATTACAAAAACATATCTTGCTTTTGTCATCACTAAAAACTGTGTGAACAAATTGAAACGGATCCGGTTATACCGAGTTAAAAATAATATAGGACACTATCGGACTATGAAGTTAAGCAACCCCTTTTCGTTATATGAGAAGCGGTGTACCCTATAAATATGACACACAAAAAGCATTTCTCGTTAGAGTATCGAATAAATACGTACTATGGAGTTATGATCATCTGGAGAAACAAGCATAAAGTGTATTTGCTTTCGTTTACGATTTATTAAGTTCTCATCTAGCTAGATTGATTAAAAGGATTTATTTGTGTTTTCAAATTACACGTACGATTTGACATTGATTACAACTAATAAAAAGGTAGGTGACGTGAGCTATAATGAACAACCTCACATAACCAGTGAGTAAAAAGAAAAAGTCATAAAAAATAATTAAATAAATAAATAAATTAATTAATAGACAGGTGTATAAATACCTATTTTTAAATAAGGAAGAGAAGAAAAAAGAATAAATATATTTTTAAAAATAATTTAGATTGATTCAAAACTGAAAATGTTATCAAGTAGCTTCCAAATATGCCCCGAGCAAGTCTCGAACCCAGGACCTTCCGATCCGAGAGCGAGTGTCATACCACAAGACCACATAGCCGTATTAACCATTATTATTTAATTCTTCAAGATTCAAGCAGCAACATTATCACTACTTAGATTCCAAGAAGTTGGACACTTTAAAACGAATAGAAAGATCAAACATGGATACCGTAACTATGGCAACTGTTGAGACATGCACGATTTGATTCTTTAAAATCCTAAATATTTATTAGTTTTTATAGACGTTAAACAAAGGGATGAGAAGTTGTTCTAAAAAGTGGGAAGCACGATTTTCTTTACATGTGTGATTATATGTGTTAATACATGGGATTATCTAATGTTCAATTAATGATATTTAAACAGCTTGTTAGCTGAGTCCTTGGAATAGACTCTTTACTCACATTCTCTCATCGTACTCAGGTATAAATTGAGGATATGGCCGTTAACAGCTTTGTCTCTGTCAGAAAAAAATAATATCACCTAACAGTAACAGGCGTCGTGACTCGTTCTACTTGTTACGTGTTGTTGTTGGTCATGGACCCTTTGCAAAGCGCTTTGAGCACATTTTAGTGGATATTGCGCTATACAAAAACTCTAGTTAGTATTTTTATTTACAAAAGTGAGACCAGAAACGTTCGTAGTATCTGTCTTCTTTAATTAATTCAAACTCCCATTAGAGTTTACCATTGAAACTAAATAGACAAGGTATTAAGAAAGGAGGAACAAACAATTCATCATCATCATCATTGCCATTTTCAACCGGGGTCGGGGTATAGGCCACAGACAAACTGTTTCCATCCTTCTCTATCCCAACTTTTCTAACGCGTTCCATGTCTTATCACTTCTCTGTATATCAGCTTCTTTAATTCTTCTCTATGTTCCACGTGGCCTTCCCTTTGATCTTCTGCCCTGACGGTTCCAGTCCAATACTTTCTTTGTTATAGTCGAGTCATTCTTTCTAAGTTAAGGGTGTGTCCAATCCACCTCCATCGTCTTCTTCCTATTTCCTCTCCCACTAGTTTCTGTTGTGTTCTTCTCCATACTTCTTCATTCTTAATTCTATCCATCCATTATATTCTGAGTAGCTTACGCATGCCCTGTTTTCGAAAATCCGTATCCTCCTTATACATGCCTGTGATGCATTCCAAAAAACAATTGCTAAAAATTATTTCACTCAGGTTACAGAGCGATAGGCCGCAATAAAATAGTCAAATGTGGGAAATTATAAATTCTTCTTCTTCTTCTTCTTCTTCTTCTTCTTCTTCTTCTTCTTCTTCTTCTTCTTCTTCTTCTTCTTCTTCTTCTTCTTCTTCTTCTTCTTCCTTTTTTTTTTTAGAAATAATTAAAATTACAAATATTGTGTCGGCCGTTTCTTGACCCACTATGGGCCCCTTTTGTGGAATGATCTGCCCAGAAGGACAAGAGAGGCAACATCTATGATAGTTTTAAATCATTGTTAAGGCACTCCATTTTTACCGTTACATTTTCATGACATTGATTGGATATTACATACATTGCTGCTATTAATATCATTGTGGTATACGTTTTGTATATGCTCATTTTTAAATACTTATTTGTGACGTTCATTGATCTTCTCAAAGTGATGAAAAGGCGCGATGTAAATGCCATGTATTATTATTATTATTATTATTTATTATTATTATTATTATTATTATTATTATTATTATTATTATTATTATTATTATTATTATTATTATTATTATTATTATTATTATTATTATTATTATTATTATTATTATTATTATTATTATTTATTATTATTATTATTATTATTATTATTATTATTTATTATTATTATTATTATTATTATTATTATTATTATTATTATTATTATTATTATTATTATTATTATTATTATTATTATTATTGTTATTATTATTATTATTTTATTATTATTATTATTTATTATTATTATTATTATTATTATTATTATTATTATTATTTATTATTATTATTATTATTTAGACTGTAACTTCAATTTTGAATATTATTATTCCATTTTCCACGGTATTTTTCTTTCATTTGAAATGTGAGACTATTCTAGTGCTTTAATTGTTTTTTGGTTTTGGCTGAAGAAGAGTTTTGTGCCCAAATCGTTCCGAGTTTAGTATTTCGTTCTTTTTCGAGGTTGTTATATTCAATTTTGTTTAATACTTTTTACAATCCGCATCTTATAGCAACTTAGTGTCACGTTTACACATTTACTTTATACTTTTTTTTTATTCTAACAGATTCATATCACAGCATCAAAAATATATGTCCAATATGGCGCATTCCAACCTTTGGATGGTAAGTAATATGTCAAACCTGTGTCTCAAAAATGTGATATGTATATCGGAGTGGTATTGATGCTGGACATTTAATTAATCGTCAAAAACATGAAATCTAAAATTACGTTTATGATTTATATTGCCAAAATGAATAGCATAGTCTCATAACGTGCAAACACAAAGTTTCTTTTATTTCTGTCCATTTTAACCCCCCCAAAAAACACACATTATAATGCATATGACAATAATAAATCTTTTAGATATACGGCCACATTTGTGTTGTTTTGCTTGTTTGATTGGACTAACTAACAATAATCAAATGGAATAGAATATTCAATTATATTAACGAAGACGGGTAATGTGGGCGTTTGTTTTGTCAATCAAGACAACAACAAAAACAACAAAACAACAACAACACAAACAACAACAAAACAACAACAAAACAACAACAAACAACAACAACAACACAAACAACAACACAAACAACAACAAAACAACAACAAAACAACAACAACAACAACAACAACAGCAACAACAACAACAACTACAACAACACAAACAACAACAAGACAACAACAACAACAACAGCAACAACAACAACAACAACAACAACACCAAAAACAACACCAACAACAAAGATGAATGAATGAAACACCATCGAAGAGGAATTTGAGATGAAAGAACGGCCTTGTAATGGTGAATCAATCACCTTAACTTGAGCTTGGGCTTTTATTTTTTTATATAGCGCAATATCCTAAACGTGCTCAAAGCGCTTTACTAAGGATCCATGACCAAAAAGCATCACGTAACATATTGTAGAGCGAGGCATGACGCCTGTTAGGCGATATTAAAAAATCAACGATGTTAAAAGGCAGGTACTCATTTTACACATGTATATCGTGAGAGAATGTGAGTAAAGAGCCGTTTCTCAGGACTCAACTATGAACCGAGCGAGGCTCGAATCCAGGATCTTCCTATATATGAGAGCGGGTGTCACATACCACAAGACCACATTATAACCACACAACAACGCCACTCTCGCGTGTTCTGTTGACAAAGGGGAAACCCGAAACGTCCACATTATCTGTCTTCCTTAATATAATCGAAGCTTCCATTCCATTTGACTTTTGTGATTTATTTCTTCGGGCTTTCACAAGCAACAATTACATTATCCTATATTCTTGTTTGATTATGCTAATTAGACGTGCAGATATTTTCAGTTCTGATAACCCAATTCATTATGAGCTCATTGGTTGTTGTATGATATGATATGAATTTTAATGGGCCAAAATAGGCTAAGGCCTTTAAATTCCTATGACCCGTTAGCATGTCAGCAAAGCAAATCAATTCCAAATTTTAGCCAAGAACATTTTAATTTAATTTACAAGTGATTTTCCAGCAGTAACAGCCACGGATCTGAAATGAGAGATACAAGGCATATTGAACATATTGATGGAAATCTCAAAATATTTTCCATTACAACAATGTTAACACAAGTATATAATTGCTTTCGTGATGTCAGACCTGCATATATCTACACGTTGGGTTTCTTGTATTTGTTTTTATCCATTAATATGCATTCATCTGCCAGAATTAACTTTTTTGTGTGTCTACGATTTTTTTTCTTTATTGCAGTTCCATCTGCTAGCACTGCTGTGTCTTGGGTTCCAGACTGCTTGGTGTAATGTTGGTAAGAAGTGGTGGCCTTAAACATATCAGTACTTTATAAGAAAATATGTTAGAAGTTTATAAGAAAATATGTCAGTACTTTATAAGAAAATATGTCAGTACTTTATAAGAAAATATGTCAGTACTTTATGAGAAAATATGTCAGTAGTTTATAAAAAATGATGTCAGTACTTTATAAGAAAATATGTCAGTACTTGATAAGATAATATTATGTCAGTAGTTTATAAGAAAATATTTCATTACTTTATAAGATAATATGTCAGTACTTTATAAAACAGAAATGTCCCTATAGACGGCAAATAATTATCAGGGTTATAAGTAATGTATTATGGGTTTTATTGGGGTTTTTTTTAGTTGACTGAAGAAGGGGTTTGAAGCCTAAATGTTCTTGGCATTATTTTATTCTTTTCTTCAAGCTGTTCTATTTTTTTAAATTTATTACTTTCTACAGCTGACAGCTTTTATGAGCTCAGTATCTAATCGATAACGATTGAGTGAAAAGATTATATTTCAAATCCAATCCCTTGAATGGGGGACAAAGTATAGATATAGATAGAATGAACTTGACGTCACTCGGGTCTTTGTTATTGTTTTTTGCCATCCGCGTTTATGAGTAGTTCTCACTAAACTGTATTAACCAGACAATAAATGTTCATGGTTACACATAGTTTTGAGTGTTGGTCCGTTATACTTCCGGATGGCAATGTTGTGAGCTTCTTAGCCAAGCGCATACTATTTATAAATACAAAGACCTTTCCACACGGAACTGGTATCTCAGTGTTGTGGTTTGTTGTTTTTATGAATTGTGTGATTTTATGTGCTTTGTTCACCGGTAGAAACCATCGAACCTAAAAATATTCTTTCCATGTGTACTGTAACTGTCCTCTTAATAATGTTCACTCTGTTGAACACAACTAAAGGACCGAATCTGTGAGAAGCGCATTCACCTCATAAATATGATCTTTTAGGAAAGTAAGAAAAAAACTTATAAAATTTCATATAATTTTTACTCGAAAATAACTTTTAAGCATCTGTGGGGTTATGTTGTCGTGTGGTATGAAACTCAACTTCGGATCGGAAGGTCCAGGATTCGAGACCCGCTCTGAGCGGCGCATAGTTCACTCCTTGGAAAAGGCTCTTTACTCACATTCTCTGACCATGCTCAAGTATAAAATGAGTACCTTGCCGTTAATGGTGTTGTCTGTGGGGGAAAATACAATATCGCCTAACAGGCGTCATGCCTTATCCTACATGTGTTGCTGTTGGTTAGGGACACCTTGTACAGCGCCTTGAGCACGTTTATCGCTACTGAACAAATATCGTAACCCTGTCCTTACCACCTACAGCAAAATCGTCACATTTGTTTCGACACAATATTCATTTTTTCTTATTCAAATTTATTTTGCACATCACAATGATCTTTGTTTAAATAATAAGAACATAAAGGTTTGTTGTAGAGAGATTGTTTGAGTTTTTTTTTCTGCTGGGTAAACCTGCCATTTTGGGAAAATACTGAAAAGGATCGTAAGGAGAGAGTTAAGGGCTTGGAGTGATGGGAATTGAATCAAATCCAAGAGTAACCAAGTGATTTGATATATTTGTCCATTAAAAACAACAGAAACTAGTACAGTAGAATCCTGATAAACTCAACACCGCCGGACCAGACATATTTATTGACTATTGATAGAATGAAGTTGACGTGACTCGGGTCCTGTTATTGTTTTTTTTTTATTTTTTTTTTGCCATCTGCGTTTATCACTAAACTGTATTAACCAGACTATAAACGTACAAGGTTACACATATTTTTTGTGTGTTGGTCCGTTATACTTCCGGATGTCGGTGTTGTGAGATTCTTAACCAAGCGCACACTATCTATCAGCAAGTTTGACTTAATCCATTATCAATGGAACTCACTTATATGAATAACAGAAAATTTGGGGGCCAACTAGACGTGTTGACTTTAAGCAGAAGTTGACTTTAAGAGTGTTGACTTTATGCGGGTTCCACTGTAACCATGGGGGTCCTGATAGCTCAGTTGGTAGAGCACTCGCTTCACATGCAATGGGCCCGACATCGATACCGGGTGCAGTCGGGATTTATTTTTTTTTCTGACCCGCCTGTCCACTTAGCAGTGATTGGGTAGCGGGGTCTGTTAGACTTGGCGGGAAATAGTTTGCAATAGACTAGCGTCCCATTAAAAGGGTCGGTAGCAAGCAATTGTTATTGTCCTTTTCACTCTATAGAAACAGGGATAATCTCCGGCTCCATGGACTAAATGACTCGGAAGGACTTACTATATGGATAGTATGCAGATGACGTCACTCAGGTCTTTGTTATTGTTTTTTGCCACTCGCATTTATGAGTCATGCTCACTGAAAAGTATTAACCTGACTATAAGCGTTCATGGATACACACAGTTTTATATGTTGGTCCGTTATACTTCCGGATGGCAATGTTATGAGCTTCTTAGCCAAGCGCATACTATCTATAGACTCCGAATCCATGAGCATCAATCAATATCTATGATTCACTTTCTTCTTTCCTATACAGTGTATTCCTCCGACATGCCCATTAACGATGAACCGGCAGAGGGAGGATCCATAGATGAAGCTATTGTCAATGCTGCAAACTCTAGTAAGTAATATAATATTATGTTCATCTCAAAGTTTGTTGAAAATGTTCATATCATACTAATGTCACTAATACAACTTGGATCATCGGCTGTCAATAAGTACATATAGAACGTTTTACTTATCTTTATTCTAGCAATTAGAAGATTTCTGAATTAATGTGATCTAACCAAGGCCTTCTTGAGTACTGTAGTTACGTCATGGATCTAACATATTAAAATCACGTATCAGTCAATTCAATACAATGCAATGATAATAATAATCATAATAAAATAAAAAATAATAATAATAATAATAATAATAATAATAATAATAATAATAATAATAATAATAATAATAATAATAATAATAATAACGATAATGATAATAATAATAATAATAATAATAATAATAATAATAATAATAATAATAATAATAATAATTATAATAATGATGATGATGATGATGGATGATGATGATGATGATGGATGATGATGATGATGATGATGATGATGATGATGATGATGATGATGATGATGATGATGATGATGATGATGATGATGTACATTTAGTAAAGCGCTTTCTATGCAATCGCAATAATATAAAAACGTATAATGAAAACAAGAAATGATTTAAGATTTAGATACACATTACGTGCGGCAATGCGATCTTGTGGTATGACACTCGCTTTCGGATCGGAAGGTCCTGGGTTCGAGCCTGTCTCGGCGCATAGTCGAGTCCTTGGAAAAAGTTCTTTACTCGCATTCTATCATCGTCTCTCTCTTCTACGTTCCATGCCTGGTTCAGGCTTCGGATACTGCATGAATTACCTCTCTCCATTCCTCCCTGTCTCTTGCTTTTTCAAACAGCTCTTGGATTGTTAGGTTGGTGAAGCCCTTTAGTTGGTCTATGAGTGTTTTTCTTTGTCTCCCCCGGGCGCGTTTACCAGGTATTTTTCCACAACTTGCCAGGTATTCATTCTTATCTTTCCTTACTATGTGTCCGAAAAAGGATAGTTGTCGACCCGCTATTAAGGGCATTAGTTTCCTACTCAGGAGTAAAGTGAGTACCTGGCCCTATCGGAACAAAAAATTACTATCGCCTTACAGGCGTCATGTCTCGTTCTACATGTTGCATGTTGCTGTTGGTCTGGGACCCTTTGTAAAGCGCTTCGAACACGTTTAGTGAATATTTTAACTATAAAAAAGCTCAAGTCTTATATGTTTCTTCTTTTTACATCATGAAAACAAGAAGAAAGGATGTATGATTTATATAACACGTTACAAATATAAACTCTTTACTTTCATCGTCAGGCAAAGAGTTTGAGTTTTTCTACGACGAAAACGCAAAGTTTCTGAAGCTGGAATATGATATTGTGATGTCCTTTGACGAGTATGAGGCGATGCGAGAAGCGTAAGTAGACAGGCCCTGCATAGGTTTTTTGTTTGTTTTTGTTTGTTTTTTGTTGTTGTTTTATTTTTAGAAAGTAGTGTGTGAAAAATAAGAAATGATAGTTGATTAATTCGGTGGTCTCGATGACTAAGTTGGTAGAGCACTCGCTTCTTATCTCAAAAGGATTGAGGTTAGCAAGTAATTGCTATTGTTCGTTTCACGCTATAGAAACCAGGATAAACTCCGGCTCCATTGGCTTTACGGCTCTGAAAGACTACTCTTTATAGTGGAGAATAAACATAATTTCTTACATTGCCACTAATTCTAAGTTCCTCTGTCTTATAAGTATAACTCTATATTAAACTGTCAGAGCTCCAATTCATTTTGATACTCTGATATACCGTGATGAGACGGTGGGTCACAATTAATTGTTGCAGTGTGAGAATATAAGTTGATAGCTATTTTTCTTTTCTTTTTTTTTTCAAGGACTCAGTTTTGGGTCGGCCATAGTGAGTCTCGAACCAACGCCCTGTGTGTATCCAAAAACGACTGTCGTGCCTCGAGACCACACATTATCCACATATAAGCTTCCGTCGCATACTCTGTTCAACTGTTCTCTGTTCAAGTGTTCAACTCCTTTGTTCATACTGATGGTACGAGCGCATTCCAGTTGCGCAGAATGACATGACGACAGAATTTGGGCCAAATTGATTCTCATCTGCGCAGTAATTTGTCCAGGCAATGGGTGACATTTGTGCAGAATAATCTTCTCTTGTCAGTAGACACTTGCGCAGTTATTTTGTTTTATGTTAAAGTTGACACGAGCAATTATTATGCGGTGAGACTAAATCTGGTTGTATTTTTGTCGTTAATGTTCACCGTTTACGCAGTTGACGAAATATGGAAACTGGTTATTTCTACTCTGTGTTACTTTTGTTTTCATATACAATCTGCGTCTTTTGAAATTTTAGCTTCAATAAAACGGAAAACTTATAATCGGTCAAACTATATGCGCAAGGAAGAAAGGACGAAATCGGAAAAACGCGAGATGATACAAAATCCTACGGTGAAATTGATAGAGAAGAATATATATACTTAAAATGGAACATTTATATCTTTCAAAAATGGGGATCTGATCAATATGTAATTTATTAAACTCTCACTGTGACTGTTTAATAATTTTGTACGTAGTTTTAATGGGCATTTAACATACACATTGTTTCGTAAAGTGTTTAGCCATTAATAGGTTACTATCACATTATCATTAAAAATATATGCATTCATAAGGGCAATAGGGATCACGGTGAACGTGAAATGAAAATGAATGAAGATGACTAAAGATTAAAAACAAAAGGTTAAGTATAACTATAAACGAAGGCAGCAAAAAACATACAAACGTCATGTAGCAATATGAAACTCATTTGATGTGCAAGTGTTAATGAGACCATAAATAAAGAAATTGCGTCATATGTCCACAAACATCCAGAAAAAAATCCCTCGCTTGTGTTACCGGCATCTGATAAACAAACATGCCATTTAAACTTTTTTTTTAAAACTGCACAAGATAACTCGCAGCCTATCCTGCGAGTCATTAGATTTTAGTATATTACAGTGCTGCCTACTTGAAACGTCAGAAATTCGTAGTTTCCAAGGAAAAAAGAAAAGTCACCATATAAATAGCATTATACATTATAATTTGATCTGAACATGATAAAAAAGTACTCCAAAGTCCTAAATATCGGCTCTCTTGAATGGCACTTTCCTTTTCAATAAGATTTATTGAGTCAAAGACACATTTGAAGCTCCGCAGCCGGAGCCAAAAATTTGTAACTCTACAAATTGTTCGTAGTACTAGGAGGTCTGCAATACGCAAGAAGCGCTGAAGATATCTTGGGCACATCCTTCGCATCATGGAGCCTGATAGTCTCGTGAAGCGACTCTAATGGTCTGCAACAAAGGAGGCTCAGTCTATCCAGAGGGCTCCTTTTTTCATGGACGCGCCTTGTAGGTGTCTTACTATCATAGTAGAATTCAATATGTACTGTACTATCTACTGTTTTCTGTGTTTATGTAACAGTAACGCAGAAGAAGAGCCAGCGGAAGCTGCCAGAAAGAAGCGAACTGTTGGACTTAAAGCTGGCAGATGGGGTGCCCAAAGATGGGAGAACAACGTTGTGAACTATCAATTTAATCCAGATTTCTGTAAGTAAAAAAATGTCTTTTTAACAATTAACTGTCATATTCTGAAAATCCGTCATTCAAATGACTATAATCTTGGCAAAAACTCTCAAACTTTGGACTAGTAGTAGTAGCAGCGTATGGCTGCACCTCCAAATTCAATTCGTCAATCCAGCTTCGGAAGTCCTCCTCCGCCCTAAGAACTGTTTCATATCCACCTGCAAGTTTAGTAACTGGACAGTGGATGGCGATGTGATCGCTGGTCTCTGGAGCTGCCTGACATATTCGGCAGGCATCACTGTTCTCAAGTTTCCATCTGCATCAAATATTATGTGAAAAAAAAACAAAAACAAAAAAAAGACAAAAAACAACTTGGGACTGAAAAAGACCTCTCGCGGTCCAAAGTTTGAGAGTTTTTGACAAGATGAGGGCTATTTAAATCGATCGACATTTGAAGGAGAGTTTTCTCGCCAAATCTTTAAATACATATTTTTCCAGAGCACGGCAGTTAGCAGTTAACCTTACCGGCACTTTTTTACAATTATCCCAGGAATGGCAGAGATTTTTTAAAACTCAAACAATCTCTCGATAAAGCAACTCTATGTACTTATCAATTAAACAAAGTTCCTTACGAAGTACAAAATAAATCTGAATAAGAAAAAAATGCATATTGATCTTAACAAATTTCAATCGATTTTGATGTAGGCAGTAAGAAGAGGGTTAATCAAAACTCTCCCCAATACAGGGTTTACTATAACTCACGAAATTTTAACCAAATTTGGTTGAAGACTCTCATTTACTAGTAAACTGCCGTACTCTGGAAACACATATATTATTTTAAAATTTGGCCAGAAAATTCGTCCTTCAAATATCTATCGATTTAAATGACCCTCAACTTGGCTAAAACTCTCAAACCTGTGACTTACCGATGTCATGATGCCGGTCATTTAACCCTCTCCTTACCAGCCATTTTCAGAATTTTCCCCAAAACTCCACACCACCCAAAACAAAAACAGACATTTCTTACTCAAACAGAAAATCAACAAGCACATTATATACATAATATTGTTCGACAATATGAACTCTATTACAGAATGTCGTTTTTCTAGCTATAGCAACAACACATGAAATCCGGATGAGAACAGTGGCTGTAGCATCGTAACAAATGTGACGATTTTCCAATAGGTGGTAAGGAGAGGGTTAAATAGATCAATATTAGAAGGACGAGGTTTCTGGCCAAAATTCTAAACACATGTTTTTCCAGTGTACTTCAGTTAACTGGCTAATAATACTCACCATTTTCCTACCCCAGCTGGCAAAGACATCAACACAATCAAAGCAGCTATGGCAGACTGGGAAAGGCACACCTGCATCGACTTTAGACAGAACAACCGGGCCCAAAACAGAATTATTATCAAGAATGGAGGAGGGTTAGTAGAATTAATTAGTTGTGATTTATATAAAAACTTGAGTTTATATATAGCGCAGCGCAATATCCACTAACGGTGTTTAAAACGCTTTACAAGGGGCCCCAAGATAACAGCGATACTTAACATGTAGGACGAGATATGACGCCTATTAGGCGATTTCCCTTTTTGTTTTTGACAGATACAACACTGTTAACGGCCAGGTACTCATTTTACACAAGAGTACGGTCAAAGAACGTGAGTAAAAAGCCTTTTCAAAGAACTAAAATGTGTCAGTGAATGACACAATCAGTCGGAAGGTGAAAATCTTTGCATTTTTGCATATTCTGAAAGAATATGCTCCCCAGAGCATTTAATCTTTATTTGAAGTAAATCGGGTGATTTTTCATGAAGTTATGGTCAGATGTATGGGAATGGTATCCAGCAACTTTGCTCAAATTTCATCCTTTGTTAACTTGACTAGCTGTAGCTTTGATGTTTCCCGAAGATGTACAAAAAGGGTTGATTTAATAATTTATGACAAGAACCCAGTTTTGATATGACATTCTAACTAAACTTGGCACTATCTCAGTTCAAACCTTTTCACTATCCGACTGATTATGTCATTCACTGTAACAAATATGTGTCGTTCAGAGTGGGACTCGAACTCACGACAGTCCGATCCGAAGGCGAGATCATACAACGATACCACAGAGCCCCACACCTTTTACAATAAGCGGTGTCCAGAATTCCTTTGTTGCTTCACATGCAAAGAGACATGGCTCAATCTTGGGTAGAGTTGACATTTTTTTCTTTCTTACCTCCCTTGAGCTTTTGAAGTTTTATATAGAGCATATCCACTACTAATATGCTCAAAACGCTTTACAATGGGTCCCTAGTCAACATCAACACTTAACATGTAGAACGAGACATGACGCCTGTTAGGCGATATTACAAATGTTCAGATAGAGACAAAGCTATAATGGTAAGATACCCAGTATAGCACCTGAGTACGGTGAAAGAATGAGAATAAATAACGTTTTATATGAACCCAATTTTGCGCCGCTCCGAGAGGGACTCGAACCTACTGGCCCGAAGGCGAATGTCATATCATAATGTATTAGACCACAAAGCCGCAATCACAGCAACACGCCTTTAATGCGTTTATTTCTTTTCTTTTTCTCTTTACATATTCGCCGGCAATGCTAAGGAATTGTGAATATTTTTTTTTACTTTAAAACTGCCGTACTCCATAAAGACACGTATTTAAAATGTTGGCCAGAAAACTTTTCTTCAAAAATCAATCGTATTTGAAGGACGAGTTTTCTGGCCAAATTTTTGAATATGTGTCTTTTCAGAGTACGACAGTTAACTGGGTTAAAATCAATTTTGTGCCACTACAGCGACTGAATTGGGGTCCCAATAGCTCAGTTGGTAGATCACTCGCTTCACACGCAAATGGACTGTATCTGTATAGACTGTATATCTGTTTTCCAAACTTGTCTTTGTCCTAGAATCAGATTACTCGGTTTTGACCTTACCCTTGTTGTAGTCCTTATCTGGAAGGGAAAGAATCAAATGTATAGTCAAATTTTGGGAGATGACATTTTTTCATTGAAAATAATCTCTCTATTTTGTATTGTTATTTTTTAAATTTGGTTTTAAATTGTAATTGTAATTGTTTGTAAACATTTGAGTGTATACATCTAAGTGGGGACCTGTGCTTATGTCTGGACTTTTAGGTAATCTAAAACTACATCGATAGTATGCTTTTGTAACTACAGTAGAATTACTTTAAACCGAAATTTTGGGGACCTTCTAAACCATTTCGGTTTAAAGACATTTTGGTTTAAAGCAAGTTCCCGTTTTGCAATGTTTTTCAAGGGTAGTAACTGGCCTATTTAAGGAATTTGTTCATTTAATCGTATCATGGGTTTCCCGTTAAATGGAGTTGTTGAATAAATGCTGTCTTCGTAACCATTAATTGTTTTGTTGTTTTTTGTGTTTTTTTTTGTGTGTGTTTTAAAAATATTTTTGGGGGTTTTCGTTTTCAATTCAAAATTGTTGAAAGAGTTGAGTTCGGGATGTCGTGTATTTTACATATCTCTGTCTTGATCAACTTTTTTTTTTCATAGACTTCACATAGTATTTTGATTTTAAACTCAAACGTGTAAGCACAGTGCTTTCTTTTAGACATCTTTTAGTAAAATGCAAAGCTTAAATAAGATCGAAAGTTCTTGTGCGATAATTGATAATGAATGATGTGCAGCTACTCAGAGGTGAAGTGAAATGGAAATGAAAAGGCGTGTCAATGCTAAGCTGTCTACTACACATCTCTCTTTTGTTGAAAAGCCATTAGGTTCAAAGGCCTAATTACATAGAACCCCCCCCCCCCCCCCCCTCACACACCCATTTAAACAAAGTGGAAATGAAATGGCATGTCAATGGTAAGTTGTCTACCACCCCCCCCCCTCCTTATCGTCGCGTTGAAAATCCAGTCAGTTCCAAAGCATCAACACACGAGCGAGAACATCTCGCTTGCGTGATTCTACACCCCAACTCCCCCTCTTTCCTCATTTTTTGCCTGCCAGTCAACCGCTGTCTTCCTTTCTCTGTGCGATTGTGGTGTGAATGCCCTGGGTGTTGGCCAAGCCCAAGTGCAGTGATTGAAGTGTTTGCCCCCCACCCCACCCATCACCCTCATCTTATACTTACGCTCTATTTAATATCGCCGGGCATTATTACGTGTGGCCACCTTCCCGAATTTTTGAAGACAAATAGAGAGAGAAAAAGGGAAGGTGCTCTCAGGTTGTTTCGGTTTAAAGAAAGTCCTGCTTAGAAGTATTTCGGTTCATCGTAAGAATTAATACAAAGATAATGAAGAAACTCGTACAATTTATTAAATTCTTTGCGGTTTAAGGTATTTTTCGGTTTAGCTTCTTTCGGTTTAAAGTAATTTTACTGTACATCTGTTTCCTATTTAAACCATTCCCCTTTGTCTTATTTTTTTTCTCGTGTGCTCTTAATTGTAAATCTATCATTTTTTACTATCTAATTTACTTGCTTTTCACTTGCACTGATACGACCTAAATATGTTGCAAGCGAGCAAAATCCTTAACAAAAAAAAAAAAATCGAAAAAAATTAAGTTCCCTCCCCCCCCCCTTAAATATTCCTCAGATGCTATTCTCGTTTGGGGATGGTGGGAGGTACTCAGGAATTAGGATTGGCAGATGGATGTAGATATGTAAGTATTATTTTATATTATAGATATGCTCCATGCAAATGGAAATTATAGTCAATTACAGAATAAGTAATACACGAAAATTGAATATAACAGCTTTAAAAAGCAAAAAAAGAACATATACCAAACACGGAAATTTTTTTGAGCCTGAGTTTGAGCTTTTCAAAAATTAATTTATATATATATATATATATATATATATATATATATATATATATATATATATATATATATATATATATATATGTATATATAAATTTTTTACCTTTTTTAAAAAACGATCCCAGGCTTCAGCAACAACCCCCCCCCACCCCCCCCTCCCACCCCCCCCCCCATACACACACACACACCTACAAACACAAATCTCAAATATACAAAGTTGACACCTTTTGAAAAATTAAAAGAAAAAAATCAGCTTTAATCAACAGAAAGGCATTGTGATTCACGAGCTTGGACACGCTCTCGGCCTTCATCACGAACAAACCCGTCCTGACAGAGACAATTATATCCGCATCATCAGAAGAAATATTCCTCCAAGTATATATTTTAACTTTAAGAAGCAAAGTTGGAAGACGGTAATGCAGTTGGGCATCCCGTACGACTACTCCAGTATCATGCACTATGGATCCACGGTATGTCAGCATTGTGTGAGACCGCATACGTTACAGTGAATGACATATTCAGTCAGATGGTAAAAAGGTTTGAACGGAGATATTGCCAAATTGCCAAGTTTAGTTAGAAGGCCAATTTTGATCAAAAATGAGTTCTTGTCATAAATGATTAAATCAACCCTTTTTGTACATCTTAGGGAAATATCAAAGCTTAATTTTACTTTTAAATATTTTTTTAAAAGCTAGTCAAGTTGGAAAAGTAGGAAATTTGAGAAAATTTGCTGAATACCTTTCCCATACATCTGACCATAACTTCATGTAAAATCAGCCGATTTACTTCAAATGAAGATTAAAATGCTCTGGGGAGCATATGCTTTCAGAAAATGAAAATAAAAATTGCAAATCCAAAATGTTCACCTTCCGACTGATTATGTCATGCACTGCTGACACATAATATACGATATTGTCCTTTTGTTGGTTACAGATAGAGTTATTTCTTGCTTTTAAATCTCTCCTTACCGATCATTTTCAGTATTTTCCCAAAATGGCAGGCTTATCCAGCAGAAAAATTGATTGTTTAAACTCAAAAAAGCTCTCTACAAAACAACATTATGTTCTTATTAATTAAACAAAGATTATTCTTCAAAGTTTGTGATATATAGAAAATAAATCTGATTTTAAAAAAAATTATATTATGTCGTAACAAACGTGACGATTTTGCTGCAGGTGGCAAGGAGAGGGTTTAACCAAGAAAGAACAGTATCTCAAAACATTACGCAACATAATATAATATTACATCAACGAAATCGCCGACAAACGAAAAAAAAAATATCATAAGCTAATATTTAATGTTAGAAGACTTCCACTATGTAATATAATTTAAGAGTTATGAATGAAAAAAAACCTAAATGTGTTGATTGCGGTAAAACTGGCTGGATCTGGGTCAGCCATATATACCGTACAGTCCCTTTTGTTGGGTAGGGCAGTATTGTGTACAACAGTCAATCCAGTCGTAATTTTCTTTCCATTTGATTCAATTGGATTAATGTTCAATCAAGAACAGAAGGATATTTAATATGTCAATTAATTACAGGTCCTCATTCGTTCTTCCTCAGTCTTCTCACACATCTCCTTCCCCTCCTTGTTATCTATCGGAACAATGACGGACGCCGTTATGAAATACTTCTCCGATAAACATAAAAGTGTATCCAGATGAGAAAAAACATTATAAATATGATCATGTTTTGACTTTTATACATTCTGATCACATGACATGTGAAAAAGTTATAGCCAGCAAGAAGAATAAAAAGTACCGATTTTCTTTGTTTACAACCAAGCTGCTCGTTTCTGGTCGGACGTGACATCAGACTAGTGAATCCTATTGCAGCCAAAATTTTGCATTCTATGAGTTTGTGGGCAGGACTGTTTTAACCTGACAGATAATGTTTTAAATTGACTGGTTTTATTTTAGTCCTATAATGTGTTTACATTCCAAGGCTTTCACAACCAATGGACAAAGAACGATCGAAACATTACAGAGCCAATATCAAGACAAGATTGGCAACAGGAAAGGGTTGACTTACAGCGACATCAAGACTATGAATGTTATGTACAACTGTAAACGACGTAAGTCATGACTCGTCGTCACCCGAGATTTTATATAACTCAATACCCACTTAATGTGCACTTCACAAGGGGTCCTAAGCTAAATAAAACAGTGAATGTGTATTTCAATTTTCAAAGCTGAAGACAATACGTTGTGGCGCTGCACTGGCCATAAATCAGTCTTTCCTTGGAATAGACATAAATACTAATTTTCCCTTAGGACTTAATTCTTTTTTAAATGAGCTTTTATGTAGCGACATATCCACTAAACGTGCACTCTATTCTCGAACAGAGGCAACGTTGTTAACGGCCATGTACTCATTTTACACCAAATAATGTGAGTAAAGAGCCTTCTCCAAGGATGCAACTATATGCCGAGCGAGGCTCGAACCCAGGACCATCCGATCCGAAAGCGAGTGTCATACCACTTGACCACATAGCCGCACATTGATACAAAACTAGATACCTTGCATCTTTTATTCTTTCTTTGTTTTTAAATCATCCAACCATTTACAGATAAACGGGGTTGTAACAAAATTATGGGAATTGTCCAAATAATGGGTTTGTGGACAAGGACTGTCAATGTGTGTGTATGTGTGTGTGTGTGTGTGTGTGTGTGTGTGTGACGGTGGAAGTATTTCAAATCCCACTAAAGCTTGCGAGGGTGGTACTAGTCCAAACTCTCGAAAAAAAGTTCTACTTAACAGTGCTGCGCAAAGCAACGAGGAACATAAAAGGAAAAAAAAAAATCACTGGTGTGATAAATCTGAAAAAAGTCATATATTTAAAACTGTTGATACAAAACCATCTTGCAAAACTTTTTCTTTCTTTTTTCAATCATCTAACTATTCACAGATAAACGTGGTTGTACCAAAAATGATGGGGATTGTCCAAATAATGGGTTTGTGGACAAGAACTGTCAGTGTGTGTGCGACGGTGGAAGTATTTCAAATCCTACTAAAGCTTGCGAGGGAGGTACTCGGCCAACCTCTCGTCCACGACCAACCCCGAGACCTACTCGTAGACCAGTTACTCCGAGACCAACCCCGAGACCAACACCCCGGCCTAATCGTACGTACAATACTTGATCGAGTTGATAGACGTGATGCTCTGCTTGTGTACCATGTTGGAACTTTATAGTATTCCTATCTCTGCCGTACTCTGGAAAAACCCATATTTAAACATTTGGCCAGAAAACTCGTCCTTCAAATATCGATCGATTTAAATGACCCTCATTTTGGGAAAAGCTCTCCAATCTGGGACTTCGCTAAGTCCCTGGTTTGTTGATAAATGGGAAACCCGCAACTCCACAGTATCTGCCTTAGTCTAGTAAATTGAATTTATAACTCAATACTTATATTTATTTTTTGTTATGACAATTTTTAAATGACGTTTTGGGGAAAATCCAAACATTGGTTGGTAAGGAGAGAATTAAATATCAACATTGTGCTTGAATGCTTTTACTTTCACCAAAATTTGTCTATTTTTCTAAAATGTAAGTTTAACACCTAGGGAAATTGTATTATTTTTAAATTCCAACTAAATAATATTGTCATTTAATCTTGTTTTTGGTAACACCCCCCCCCCCCGCCCCCGCACACACTTTTGATTTATAAATGTAAAATTAACACCAAGGGAAAGTGTATTATTTTAAAAAAATTCCAACTAAATAATATTGTCATTTAAGCTTGTTTTTGGTACCCCCCCCCCCCCCCGATTCCATTTTTCCCCAGAATGCCAAGATCAGCACAGGGCCTGCTCGTGGTGGGCAAGTAGAGGAGAGTGTCGCAATAACCCACGATACATGAATCTGTATTGTAAAAGGTCTTGCAATAAATGTGGTGGCGGTGGTAGAATAGTCCGACGTAAGATTTTTTTTTTTTTTTAAATATCAGGAATGAGAGAAATCCAATGTTTGTCGACACTTTGCCAAATTAGTTTTATCTTCATATTTATTATACATACAACAATAAACATAGGCATAGGGATATTGACCTAAAAAAAAACTACAATAACTAAATCAATTTTAAAAATACATAAATAAATAAATAAATAAGAATAAATAAATATATAAAAAGATCAATAAATACATAAATCAGCACAAGAGCTGCTCGTGGTGGGAATTTAGAGGAGAGTGTCGCAATAACCCAGGATACATATTGCTGTAATGTAAAAGGTCTTGCAACAAATGTGGTGGTGGTGGTGGTTCAACAGTCCGACGTAAGTTTACTTTAAAAATGAAGAATTTATCACGGCAAGGATTAAATAACACTTTAAAATCCATAAAATCATGTATTCTGTCACCAACTTTCATTTTCTATAAGGTTCAGTGACAGATTTTCTTGAAATGCATGACTTGGTTTGCTCATTGCCAACTTTCGAGGTGACCATTATAAAAAAATGACGTCAAAAGACAAGTCTTTGACCACTAAAGAAAGCAAATCATAAGTTGAATTCAACAGTTCAACCAATGAAATAGCTTGTTTCCTTGAACTCTACTAACGACAACTTACTAGACACTGCACAAACCCTAAAAAAATTAACGTCAAACTATTAGTCTTAGAGAGGGCTCTAGCGTTAACGATGGCTTAGGTTCTAGTGTCGGGCCACGCTGCATCCCGGAAGCCCCCTCGATGACCATCCGGTCATGGAAATGAGTGAGTAAGTGAGTGATTTCCAGTTTACTGATTAAAATCAGTATCATCTACAGTCAATCCTTGCATTACACATTAGCTAATTTTTTTGTAAGGTATCTATAAGTATAAGTATGAGCATACTTCAATTACCTTTTTTTATTTTTTTTTATTTGATTTTTCTACAGCGCAATGCACAGACAGTCACAGTGCATGTGCACAGTGGAAACAAATGGGCTATTGCGTTTATAGGTATCCACACATTGTTAAACCACGGTGTAAGAAGTCCTGTGGTGTGTGTACTAGCGGTACTAGAGACGCTGGTACTGGTGAGTATTTATTATAGTTACTTACTTATAGTAGGTTTCCGATATAGGTCCCTTTAAGGCTCCTCTTCACTGGAGTCAATCATCTTTGGCTTCATTTCTGCCTCACTTTCAGTTAATTTAATATTGGCTTTGAAATTATATAACATTTCTTGATTTGACCAGAACTTATCGTGACGGATTTTAAACGTATTTTACGGAATTCGAAGTTACAACAGATGTTGGCAAACTGTTCCATATGTTGGCGAGTCTTAGGGCAAATGAATTTTTTCTCAGTGATGTTTTAGAATGCTGATGGTAAATTTTAAGTGGGTGACTAATAGAGAATAAAAATGTGATGTCAATCTCATTGGAAGTGTAAAACCACCCTACTGGAGGACTGGATACATACCTTGTGTAATATAATTTCTGGTTTCAGAGTGATGGCGTCTTTTTTTTCTACTCTAAATATATGTTGGTTGTTAATAAAGTTAATCCATCCTCGCTCTTTTACGTCCCATAATCCCAAGAATATGTCTATAAATCCTGCTACTAAAATATATATGCCACTTTCTGATTCAATAAATGTGTAACCAATTCAGTATTGGTCCTCCGAAGGACTCGTTACATAAACACTTCCAATGGAATTTGGGTCAAGAAAGTAAAAGGTATGACGTCACGACTTGTCTGCCATGATTGCAACCTAAAATCTCAGTTCGGTGTTGGGGTGGCAGAACCAGAGTTTAAAACATATATATTCAACCCTAACCTTAATAAATCAATAGATAAATAAATAAATAAATGGGGTACCTTTGATAAAATGAAAACTTTGCCTGTTTGAATTTGGAACATTTTGAGTCATCTCAGATTTGTTGTACTCTATTTTTCTGGTTAAAAAACGACTTTAATCTAAGGTTATAATTGGCACAAAGCTAAATCTTACTCGTATTCGTCCAAAATTGGGGGCCTCAATAGCTTAGTTGGTAGAGCACTCGGTTCACAGGTCAATTAACCGAGATCGATCCCAGGTGCAGGCGAGACATTTTCTGACAACCCCCGCCCCCCTCGTCCACCCAGCAATGATCGGGTAGCTGGGTCCGAGAGATTTAGCGGAAAATACTTTTTGATAGACTAGCGTCTTGTCCAAAGGATAGCAATCAATTACTATTGTCTCTTTCACGGAACAGAAACCGGGACAAACTCCAGCTAAATGGGTGTTATGGCTCATAAGGATGACCCCATTTAATGCTTATTTATTTATTTATTTATTTATTTATTGGCATAGAATCTGGTAACGTTTAATCGATGAATACAATTTTGAATGCTTGTCTTTCAATGATACGAGAATTAAATAGCTAATTATCGGATTAGTTTTGTCTATTTATTTAATTATTTATTTATTGTTTTTTTTTGGTATATAATTTGGCAAATTCAAATAAATAGATAACTTCTAACTCATAATATAATATTTCAATGTCACAGGAAATGCACAGGCGAATGCAAACTGCAGGGATTCCAATTACATGTGCCCCTCTTGGGCCAGGTCAGGAGAATGTAGTAGGAATCCCCGTTACATGCTTGGTGTTTGCAAGCTATCTTGTAGACAATGTACTGCTTCTAACCCTGCAGCACCTGTTGGTAATTCATCATCTTCGACGTCGTCGTCGTCATAGTCATCGTCATTATCATCACCATCATCATCATCATCATCATCATCATCATCATCATCATCATCATCATCATCATCATCATCATCATCATCATCATCACTAAAATCATCGTCACCATTATCATCATCATCATCATAATCATCATCATCATCATCATCATCATCATCATCATCATCATCATCATCATCATCATCATCATCATCATCATCATCGTCATCATCATCATCATCATCAGCAGCTTCCTCACCATCATCATCATCATTATCAATATCAACAGATCAACCAATTCACAAATCAATTAATAAATCAATCAACCACGCATTAAATCATTATCGCCATAATTCTTCCTTCCTACCACTTCTAACCAATTCCAACTCCGTCTGTTTCCTCCACAGTCAACACCCAAACTAAAACTAACTGTTATTCTTCAATTCTAACCTATTCCAAATCCATCCATTCCCTCAACATACAACACCCAAACTAAAACTAACAGTTATTCCTCACTTCTAACCAATACCAATTCCACCCGCTCCCTCCAAATTCAACAACCAAACTAAAACTAAATGTTATTCCTCCCTTCTGACCAATTCCAACTCCATCCATTCCCTCAATATACAACACCCAAACTAAAACTAACAGTTATTCCTCACTTCTAACCAATACCAATTCCATCCGCTCCCTCCATAGTCAACACCCAAACTAAAACTAACAGTTATTCCTCACTTCTAACCAATTCCAACTCCGTCCTTTCCCTCCACAGTCAACATCCAAACTAAAACCAACTGTTATTCATCACTTCTAACCAATTCCAACTCCGTCCGTTCCCTCCACAGTCAGCACCCAAACTAAAACTAACTGTTATTCCTCACTTCTAACCAATTCCAACTCCATCTATTCCCTCAACATACAACACCCAAACTAAAACTAACAGTTATTCCTCACTTCTAACCAATACCAATTCCACCCGCTCCCTCCAAATTCAACAATCAAACTAAAACTAAATGTTATTCCTCCCTTCTGACCAATTCCAACTCCATCCATTCCCTCAACATACAACACCCAAACTAAAACTAACAGTTATTCCTCACTTCTAACCAATAACAATTCCATCCGCTCCCTCCATAGTCAACACCCAAACTAAAACCAACAGTTATTCCTCACTTCTAACCAATTCCAACTCCGTCCTTTCCCTCCACAGTCAACATCCAAACTAAAACCAACTGTTATTCATCACTTCTAACCAATTCCAACTCCATCTATTCCCTCAACATACAACACCCAAACTAAAACTATCTGTTATTCCTCACTTCTAACCAATACCAATTCCATCCGCTCCCTCCATAGTCAACACCCAAACTAAAACTAAATGTTATTCCTCACATCTAACCAATTCCAACTCCATCCGCTCCCTCCATAGTCAACACCCAAACTAAAACTAAATGTTATTTCTCACATCTAACCAATTCCAACTCCATCCGCTCCCTCCATAGTCAACACCCAAACTAAAACTAAATGTTATTCCTCACTTCTAACCAATTCCAACTCCATCCATTCCCTCAACATACAACACCCAAACTAACACTGTTATTCCTCACTTCTAACCAATTCCAACTCCATCCGCTCCCTCCATAGTCAACACCCAAAATGAAACTAACTGTTATTCCTCACTTCTAACCAATTCCAACTCCATCCGTTCTCTCCACAGTCAACACTCAAACTAACGCTAACTGCTACGATATCAGGAACTACCCTTGTGCTTATTGGAGACAGACGGGCCAATGTTATAGCAACCAAGCGTCCATGAGATACTATTGTAAAAGAACATGTGGCTTCTGCTCTTAACTTATAACAATACGTCACACAGCATCTCAAAACGGTATTATATTGGGATGCACTAGCTGCAAAAAAAACAACAAAAAAAAAAAAAAAAAAAACAAAAACAAAAAACAAACAAACAAAAAAACAACAAAACAACTGAATTTATAGCCACATGCACATGTATATGAAACTTATGATTTATTTCTCTCTTTATCTTTTTTACTCTGGATAGGGGCTCCCGTTGTCATGGTGGAGAAACCGTTCACATACAAAGGGGCGAGATCGATCCCTGGTTAAGTTGATATCTTTTTATTCACTCTTCCCCCCCCCCCCCACACACACACAAACACACACACACACACACACACATCAATCCTCCTCCCTCTTAAGCGGTGTTTAGTTTGACTTTTGCTCTCAGGAAAGTTAAACAATAACTGTCAAATAAAATCATTTCTGCTCGATCCACGGTAACATAGCAAAAACAAACAAACAAACAATCAACAACAACAACTACAACAACAACAACAACAACAACAACAACAACACAAAACCCCAAAGCTTTTCATATTTGTTAAATTGAGATTAAACCATTAAGAATTTTTTCTTATTGTAGTTATAAAAATCAGACATTGTGTAGTAGAGTTCATTTCTCAATACAATATTATGTTTAGAAGGTACTTGTTATTGTTCTTTTTGATTAAGGAAAAACTGTTTTTTTGTGTGAGGTGTGTGTAAACATTTGGTGAAAATTCTGAAAATGGCCGGTGAGGATTGAGTTAATCGATTGCTATTTGTAACCCATCGCTTTAAAACGATATTGTGTTGGGTTGAACTAGAAACTGGAAATTGAATTTACAGCCAAAATTATGAAATTTAAATAAAATTATTTTTTCTTGAGGAGATTTATCTAATTTGGTTTCTTGAATATAAAAAGATACATCAAAATTATGCTATTTAATGGCCATTTTCAATTTCAAATCGCCTTTAGGCATCGGGTCTTGAGGTATAATACTCAGCTTCGGATCGGAAGTTTCTGGGTTCGACTCCCACTCTGAGCAGAGCATAGTTGAGTCCTCATTCTCTCACCGTCATCATTTGTAAAATGAGTACTTGATTATTAACAGCTTTGTCTTTGTCGGAAAAATAAAAGAATGTAATATAGCCTAACATGCGCCATGTCCTGTCCTACATGTTAAATGTTGCTGTTGACTAGGGACCCCTTGAAAAGCGCTTATAGTGGATATTGCCCTATGTAAAAGCTCACGTTTTTTAAAAGAGCGACAAAATACCAGATTGGTGCGTTTGGTCGCATTCTGAGGTTTTTTGGTGTTTTTTTTTTTTTGGGGGGGGGGGGGGGGGGGGTTGGTGTTTGGGGGGGGGGGGTTGTCCTAGATGAAAGAATTTGTTTGTTGTATTGTTCTTTGTTTTTGTTTTTGTTTTGCTTTGTGTTTTTTTTCATCGTTGTGTTGTTATTTAACATGGTGATTTAAATGGATAAGATATATCTGTCACAAATTTAACCGACATATCTATCTATGCAAACTTTAAAACTCTCTTTTCCAGCCATTTTCAAGATTTTCCCCTAAACTTTACACCCAACTAACACAAAATAGATTTTTTATCACTCAGACATAATAGTAATTTTTGTAATACATAGTTTTTTTTAGCAGAACATGCTCTTTTAAACACTGTTCATTTTCTTTAAATTTTATGAGGTACAAAAGAAATTTGAATACGAAAATGGCTTATTGTATCGTACAGAATGCGACGAATTTCTTATTGTTGATAAGGAGAGGGTTAAGTCTGGTTTGAAAAGATTTCTCGCAAATTTATTGACGATGGTATTTTCATCCGACGTATGGTGCTTCAGTTGCACATAATAAAGCCGACACATGAGATTTCCAAATCAGCACTGTTTGATGCCATCTCTGCTATCAACATCTCCCCCAATTGTTATAATTAGAACTAATAATTAGAATTTATATATATATATATATATATATATATAATATATATATATAATATATATATAAATATATATATATATATATATATATAATATATATAAATATATATATATATATATATATATATATATATATATATATATATATATATATATATATTGCCATCTTATAGTTTGTATTAAACTATAACTTATTATTGCTGTATTCCTAATTCCCTGTATTCTGATAGATTTATAAAAAATATCGCCTTACTCCGAAAATAGCAAATGATTTTAAAGTGTTGGCCAAAATAATAATTGTCCTTCAAAAATCGATCGATTAAAATGCTCTTGTCAAGCAAGAAAACTCGCACCTGGAACTTTCTCTAATACTTTCATTCAGTTATGAGAGTTTTTGACAAGATGAGAGCCATTTTAACCGTTGATATTTTGAAGGATGAGTTAACAGGCCACCATTTTAAAAATATGTTTTTATTTTCAGAGTACGCCATGATATGATAGCACATAAATAATATTTTATATGTTTGTAATTCTTTTACACAAAACGAACGAAGAAGTGCTAAAACAAACATACCAACAAAGGAAACTAATGCCCTTAATAGCGGATCGACAACTATCCTTTTTCGGACACATAGTAAGGAAAGATAAAAATGAATACCTGGCAAGTTGTGGAAAAATACCTGGTAAACGCGCCCGGGGGAGACAAAGAAAAACACTCATAGACCAACTGAAGGGCTTCACCAACCTAACAATCCAAGAGCTGTTTGAAAAAGCAAGAGACAGGGAGGAATGGAGAGAGATAATTCATGCAGTATCCGAAGCCTGGACCAGGCATGGAACCTAGAAGAAGAAGAATTCTTTTACACTTGTGGCTTTACCTATGTGTACCTGTTTTCGAGTTCGATGACCCAAATTGATAAGTGATTAATAATTAATCGTTGTAATGCAAATACTTCAAAACCAACACCAATAATGTTAAACCAAGTACATTATTGTGTTTGGCTATCAGACCTCCAAAATATGTACTCGTCGCGTCTCTCTATTCCGGAACTCCACGATAGGGATGTTTCCATTGTCCGGACAGGTTGTCAGGGACGGTTTTGTTTTTCTTCTTTATTTGCACACTTTAAGGACCGATTCTACTCTCTGAATGTCTCTATTATCTGGACAAGTTGCCTTGTGTCAGATTTACTTTCTTCTTTATTTGTAAACTTTTGGAACCGATTCCACTATCCGGCATGTTTCGGTAATCCGGACACAATGCTGGGAACGGAGATTGGAAAGACTTGTACTGTAATGTGGTTTACTATAAAAAAAAACTTACTAGATTGCACAATGCTCGTATTCTGATGTAAAACATTTGATATTCTGTCATGTAACACCCTGATACCATTGACAATACCTCTGGAGATTAAACATTTACCATAGTATTAAAATTTAATGATTGCAAGAGTTTGTCTTAATTTTTCGTCATTATAGATGTATGGCTACAGAGAGGGGTGGGGGTTGCCTGAAGTCGTGGATCATGAAAATATTAAGGAATGAGTGGAGAGGCGTCAATTGGGAACAACAATAAAGACAATGGGCGTTTCGGGTAAAAAAAAAAAAACCCTTCGTCAGCACAACAATAAACAAATGAACGTGGAAAATAAATATATTTAAAACGAATTTTATTTGTAATCCACGTTCATTTATCTATTGTTGTGCTGACAAAGGGTTTACACCGGAAACGTCCATTGCCTGTATTGTTCCCATCCGCAGCCTCATCATTTTCACTCGTAAGTGGTCAGATGGTATGACAGTCGACTCCAGCCCAGAACAGTTAATGATAGCAAGAGTTTACTTTAGTAGTGCGGATATGTGGTTTAGTGGTATGACACTAGCTTTCGGATCGGAAGGTCCTGGGTTCGAGCCTTGCTCGGCGCATAGTTGAGTCCTTGGAGAAGATTCGTTACGCACATTCTCTCACCGTACTCAGGTGTAAAATGAGTACCTGGCCGTCTGTCTCTTTCCGAAAATAAATTGTAATATCGCCTTGAAGGCGCTATTTCCCGTTAAACATGTTAAATGTTGCTGTTGGCCAGGGACCCCTTGTAAAGCGCATTGAACACATTTAGTGGGTATTGCGCGATATAAAAGCTCAATTTTGTTTTTTCATCATTATAGATATGTGGCCATGCTGGCTATTGGTATGACACTTGCTTCCAGTCAAGAAGGCCCAGAGTTTTAGTACTGCTCCAAAGGGCCCTGAATTGAATTCTTGGAAAAGGCTCTTTACTCTCCTTGGCTCACCGCGCTCAGGTGTAAATGAGTACCTTGGCGTTAACAGTGTTGTATTTGTGGCCCAACAGCATCATGTCTGATCTTCCGCAGTCAGTATTGAATTTAGCTTGGGATCCCTTGTAAAGCGCTTTGAGCACGTTTAATGTGTTTTTGGCTATATAAATAAATGCTCTAGTTTAAATGTTCAAATTTATATTTTATTAAAATAGGAGAGTGGGTTGATAAACCTATTTTAAGATATAAACTAGACAAATAGAATATGAGAATAACCAATGATAAAACTCAAATCGTAATCACTTTCTAATGTGAGCCATCGCCTCAAACCGGCATGATAAGGTAGATCCCTTTATTCATCCCTAAAGAGAAGTTTTTATTGTTGATCTATTCCAAGGGAAGACTGGAATAACCCAGGCGTCGGCCGCAGTGCAGCGCCGCAAAGTGAGCTAAGGCTAGGAGATTTGCTCAAGGCCACACAGCGCGACAGGTACTCGAACTCGGTAAATTTCGGGTACGAAGCAAAGACCATACGGTTGAGCAACGCTGTCCCATTAGAGGCTTTGGGTAGGAAAGTAAAATACTTTTTGCTGTGAGTTTTTTTTACTCTTGTGGTATAACACTCGACTTCGGTCCGTTAGGCCTCTGGTTCGAGTCCCTGTTTTGGGAGGCGCAAAGTTGAGTCCTTGAAAAATTGTCTTTATTCATATTATCTCACCCTACTCTGGTGTAAAATGAGTACCTTGGTTGTTGGAAACGTTGTCTCCGTCTCGAAAAAATATTGTAATATCGCTTTACCGAGTGATGTTGCTTCTTACATGTCAAGTGTTGCTGTGGAATTTGACCCCTTTCAAAGTACTTTGCACATGTTGAATGGACAATTTGTTCTGAAAAAGCTTGAGATTATTAGAACTTACAAGCGATTCTACCAAGTGACTGCTTGTAGGCAGATGGGTAAGAAAAAAAGAAGTAAAACTTGACTTAACCAAATATTGCAATGTGTACCTAGCTATATGTCAATTGAGCTATCGGGACAATCACTCTCTGCCTTACAGAGAGAGAGAGAGAGAGAGAGAGAGAGAGAGAGAGAGAGAGAGAGAGAGAGAGAGAGAGAGACTACCCTCTCTCAACGTGTCTAAAATCTTTCAAAAAAGTAAAACTGATATTGGCGTAATCTTTATTTAACCTACACATGAATGACATTCTAACAGCGACACATTAAACAACTGTAACAAAAAGAAAGGTGAAAAAAGAGAGAAAAAAAAGGGAAAGAAAAAAAACAACACAAAAAAACAACAAATAAGATAAAGGGAAAGAAACACGCATGCACACACACACACACACACACACACACACACACAGTGTGAGATCCTTATCATCAAGGTCACATCAGGAAAATCCAACAAGTTCAAAGGGCAGCTTCGATGTTTGTTACCAACAATTGGACCGAACCAGAATGCGTTGCTGAGGCCCTGAAACTGTTGCGGTGGAAAACACTGGAAAGTAACCGGAAAGAAAAACGCAGATATTTCAACAAAACAGTAGTAACTCTACCACAGTATTTCACAAAACAACACTGTAAATCCACAAGATATTACCATAGCAGTAAGTTCACAACCCCAACTCACAGAACCAACACATATAAAAACAGTTTCTTCCCAAGAACCATCAAGGGATGGAAGACTCTCCCACCAAAAATCTTAGATACTACCAACAACAACAAATTTGGTAAACTATTAAACATGTATCTTTCAACTCAATAACACAATAATGGAGAGTAACTACATAATTGTATAAAATCTGCAGTGATGGGAAATCGGCTTTTTGCAGATAAAGACGTTGAACCTGAACTTGAACTTGAACACACACACATACACACACACATACACACACACACACACACACACACACACACAAATCTTTAGAGAAATAACATGGGACACAAATCGTGCAAGCATTGATAGAGTACTGTAATTACCGAGTTACCTCCCTTACATAACCCTATACCAGCCACAACACCATGAAGAAAGATAACATGAATATAAAAAATCTTTTTGTTTGTTTGTTTTTCACTGAATAAGGAATCTTATGAGGCTTTTAAAAATCTATTAAAATAAAAAATTATGAATCTTACATTTAAAAAGAATTAATTTTACTTTCGTGCGGCTATGCAATCGTGTGGTATGACATTCGCCTCTTGGTTGGAAGGTCCTGAGTTCGAGTTCCACTCGGAGCGGCGAATAGTGGTGTGCTTAGAAAAGGCTATTTCCTCACATTATTTCACCTTACTTGTGTGTAAAATGAGTACATGGCTGTTAACAGCGTTGTCATTGTCGGAAAACACTTCAATCATACAAATTGCAATTCCATTCAGCCGAAGATAATCTTGACTGTGCCTCTAGTGAGGACACCTGGACGTGTCTAAGCCTCCATTATGATCTTATCTAACTTTCTCTTGAATTCTATTTGTCCATTAATTATGACTCTGATTCTTTACGGTTGGGAATTCAAGATCGGTCGAGGCTGGGGAAAAAACAGTTGAAATGGAGTTTTCAGATTTATCAGCGAAAATGAGACGAACAAGACAGGTATTTTTCTCAACATACATAAACGACCATAACAGTAACGACTACTAAAGAATACAAGTTTGGTTGCTCTGCTTTTGAAAAAAAAGAGCTTTTTTTTTTAGCGCAATATCCACTAAACGTGTTCAAAGCGCTTTACACGGGGTCCCTGCCTGGCCAACAGCAACATTTAATGTAGGACGGGACATGACGCCTTTTAGGCGATATTACAATATTTTTTCGGACATATACAATGCAGTTAACGGCCTGGTTCTCATTCTACACATGAGAACGGCGAGAGAATGTGAGTAAAGAGCCTTCTCCAAGGACTCATCTATGCGCTGAGCGAGGCTCAAACCCAGGACTTTCCGATCCGAAAGCGAGTGTCATGCCACTAGACCACTAAGTCAGTAACACGTGTGGCTACCACGATTTCAAATCATTGCTCGGACAAGTCTCCAAATGAGTTGATCAAGGTGTTTATGTCATTTTGCTGTGATGTTTTCTACTCCGATTCAACATTGTTACAAAGCTCATAAGCATTCCTTGCTTGGCACTGTTGTTCCTTTGAAGGTCTTTTGACATCTCAGAGGTGCTCAGTAAGATTAGGGTCTGGATTTACAGCTGGCCACTCAAGCACCAAAGTCTTATTCTCAATTAGTTGCCTTCTCGTTCTCAGTCGAGCAGTTTCAAGTCTTCCTAACACTCTCCGTTTTGAAATGTTGTTTTCCACAGCGATGTCAGAGGCATAAGAAAGGGGTTGGTTTTGTGTCGAGCTAATATTCGATCATCATTGGCCTTATTATTCTGGGTTGGCCAGTCCGCCATTGGTCCTTCACAGTGTTGAACTTTGCGGCAATAGAATAGCAGGTAGCTCTAACATTCCAAAGCTGTACAACCTGAGCTATTTCTGTTTAGCATAAATACGGGCTATTCGACGCTCAGTTTCGGCATGTTTTCAAGAATAAAAGAATTCTCTCATTGCGTCATTTCCAAAGTCGAAATATCAGGTTGTTTCTACAAAATTGTTCGCCATCCACGCTGTAATTGAGAGATTGCAATATAACAAAGCATGCATGTGGTTCAATAAATTCTCCTATAGGTGATCTATAATTCTTGACTGTAACATATTGTTAAACAATAGTAATTTAGCGTATAAAATGTAAAGTTATTTTTGCACATGGGTATATATTACCTAATGCTCAAAATAAGGAAAGACATTTTCTCCCGAAGATTTTATTATTCTATTTTCCAACCGAGGTTTACATGTAAACTAATAAGTTCCATATTATATCAAAATGTCAAAATAACAGGATTCAGGCCATAGTGTGTAATCGACTACATTTAATGACCAATCCATTTAAATATAACAGTCACAAACAAGTTAATGATTGCATGATATCGCACTCTGGCAATAAAACAATTTTTATATAAACAATTTTGACTAGAAAACTCGTCTTTAAATATTAAACGATTAAAATGACCCTCATCTTGTCAACAACTCTCTAACCTGGGACTGCCCGAAACATATTATTTAAAAGCCTTTCCCAAAATAAGGGTCAATTTATTTGATCGATATTTGAAGGACAATTTTTTCTGGCCAAAATTGAAAATACGTTTTTTTCTCTCTCCAGAGGCAGAATGAGCGTAATAGTCGGCAAGTAATTGTTTTATGGCGATTATTTGATGTGATGAGCTGATATCATTTTCGTTTTCTGGGATAACATGTTATTTGGAATTGTCCACTTATATTCCAACAGCAAAACGAAAACAAATTAAATATTTAAAAAAACGAGTAATCCATACGTTGTAGAATATAAAGCACATGAAAGCAAATATATATGTAAAGCAACTCTCATCACTATTTGTGGATACTGGCGCTATATCAACTACTACTACAACTACTACTTCTACTACTACTACTACTACTACTACTACTACTACTACTACTACTACTACTACTACTACTACTACTACTACTACTACTACTACTACTACTACTACTACTACTACTACTACTACTACTACTACTACTACAACTACTACTACTACTACTACTACTACTACTACTACTACTACTACTACTACTACTACTACTACTACTACTAATACTACGACTACTACTATTACTACTACGACTAATAATAATGATAATAATTATGATGATAATGATAATAATAATAATGATAATTATTCGGACAGAGACAACGCTTTTAACGGCCAGGTACTCATTTTACATCTAAGTATGTCGAGAGAATGTAAGTAAAGAGCTTTTTCCAATGATTCAACTATGCGTCGAGCGAGGCTCGAACCCAGGACCCTCATATCCGAAAATCGTAATATTACTTAATTGGCATCTAGATTACTCAGAAAAATACCGTTTTCTTACAATCGGTCACGATTTTTGTTAATACGTTACCCCTATAACTGTTTTACGTTTACTGCATCATTTTCATAAAATTGGTTTCCTTTGTATTATATTCATTAAATAATTGTTTAAGTATTGTGGCCATTGCAAAGCACACGTAGTCATAGATTATATTGTGGTAATTGAATCACGTATTATTAATGTAGCTCGTTTGCTCTGAATTGTTATTAATAATAACGTCAGGGAAGTAATCACCCCATCTAAATATCACAAATGTTATTACTAATAAAAATAATACTAATGATAATAATAATAATAATAATAATAATAATAATAATAATAATAATAATAATTGTTTTTTATTATTATTATTATTATTATTATTATTATTATTATTATTATTATTATTATTATTATTATTATTATTATTATTATTATTATCATTGGTTTTATTGTTGTTGTTACTAATATCACTCATCATATTAATTTATTCAAACCAACCTGTTAAAATAGCATTTTAATATTGCTGACATTGACATTTATAACTTGGCCTTAATCGTGATTCATTGTCTCAATAACTATTCTGCAAATGTCATTAATTATTATTAATTTATTCTTTGTTTCAGACAGGAATCCAATCATAGTACGTCATGCTACTGTTCACGCATTTACTAGTAAGTGTTCAATAGAATGGAGTACGAAATGATTTAAGATATACGTTTAGCTTTAAGTTCAGCTTTTATATAGCGCGATATCCACTAACCGTGTTCAATGCCCTATACAAGGGTACATGACCGACAGCAACAGTTAACCTGTAGGACGAGACATGATGGCTGGCGGTATAACCTTTTTTTTTCCGACAGAAACAACGCTGTTAACGGCCAGGTAATCATTTTACATCTGAGTATGGTAGAGAATGTGAGTAAAGAGTCTTCTCCTAGGACTCAACTATGCGCCTAGGACCTTCCGATCCGAAAGCGAGTGTCATACCACAAGACCACATAGCTGCAGAGACCTGCAAAAATGTACACGTCGATATTATGTTGGGGTGAAATGGAAGTCAGAAACTTTCCAATGACTCAACTATGCGCCGAGCAAGGCTGAAACCTGATTCGAATACGAGTGTCATACCACAAGACCACATAGACGCACATATCAAAATTATACTATAATAATAGCAACACATTTTGGAGCAGGCTGACTTTTTTTAGATGACTTTCCTCCTTTATCTATCATTCTGCTTTGTCTGGAACCGACGTGTACTTTTTTGCAGGTCTAATTGCCCAATTATTGCAATGGAAATACTCCCAAGCCGACGTAAAATATTAAAATATTACATTTAAATCCAGCCCACAGTTGAGCTCGGTCATCGGACATGCCTATATGTGCGCTTAATCTGGAACTATTTCCAACGCACCTTGTCAGATCTGCGGCTATGTGGTCTTGTGGTATGACACTCACTTTCGGATAGGAAAGTCCTGGGTTCGAGCCTCGCCCGGCGCATTGTTGAGTCCTTGGAAAAGGGTCTTTACTCACATTCTCCCATCGTACTCAGGTGTAAATTGAGTGCATGGCCGTTAGCAGCGTTGTCTTTGTCCGAAACAAATTGTAATATCGCCTAAGGCGTCATGTCCCGTCCTAAATGTGAAATGTTGCTGTTGGCCAGGGACAACTTGAAAAGCGAGCGCGCTTGGTGGATATTGTGCTAAAAAAAGCTCAAAAAGAAAGTGAAATCAAGCCCATAGTTGAGCCCGGTCATCAGAAAGGCCTATATTATGTGCGCTTAATCTGGAACTTTTTCCAACACATCTTGTCAGATCTTTCCAGTTGAAGAGAATGCTGTATAAAATCATGTTTTGATCACCCTGTTCTTGTATTATTTGATGTAATGTCTCATTTCAACTAATAGTTGCTATATTCGTATTTGAAACCTAGGTATCGTCTCTCATACGGTATCGAAAAGTAAGTTTTAGAAATGGGCGACTACAAATAGTAGATTTAACTCTCTCCTTACCATCCATTTTCAGGATTTTCCCCAAACGTTACACCCGACTAACACAAAAATAATCTTTTATCACTCAAACACAATAAGTAAAGTAAAGTTCTTGCAAAATATAATTTCTTTAGCAAAACATGCTCTAAACACACTGTTGATTTTCTTTAAATTTTATTTTGTACAAGGGAAATTTGAATAAAAATTATGTTGGTTGTATCATAACGAATGTGACGACTTTCCTATAGTTGGCAAGGAAAGGGTTAAGCTTTTGTAATATTTGAGAAACAATGTCTATTGTCTTTAATTATTCTTACAAAGAATTTCTCCTTATCTTGGATTTGAGGCGCTGTCCTTTTTCCAACTACCCCGAATGGAGTGCGTTATTCCAAGAAAAAAAGATTAATCGTGATGGAACAGATACAAAATATTTATTTCTCAGTTTTAGTAGTGCGAGGGACCCTCTCATAGGAATTTCATCATATCTGTACTGCTGTTATATTAAAGAACACAGTATGTATTATTTGGTTAACATAGCATATACTGTGTTTTTTACTGCCGTATATTAGCTAAACCTTTTCACTTTTTTCATAGAAAAAGTATCAATTCTATTCAGGTAAATGCACAATAATGAGTATTTTTTGGGGTTATGATTAGAACCTTTTTATTTGTCAATTTCAGCCACTGGAAGTGTCTGCAATTGCGGTACTGCAGTGTGTTTGGGGCCAAAGTATTGATGAAATTATCGCGAATTCATGGAACACAAGTAAGTCTTTAGAATACAAAGGAGGCAAGGGTTCATTATTATTATTATTATTATTATTATTATTATTATTATTATTATTATTATTATTATTATTATTATTATTATTATTATTATTATTATTATTATTATTATTATTATTATTATTATTATTATTATTATATTATTATTATTATTATTATTATTATTATTATTATTATTATTATTATTATTATTATTATTATTATTATTATTATTATTATTATTATCATCATTATTGTTATCATTATTATTATTATTATTATTATTATTATTATTATTATTATTATTATTATTATTATTATTATTATTATTATTATTATTATTATTATTATTATTATTATTATTATTATTATTATTATTATTATTACTAATAAAACTCATATTATCAATTTATCTTAATTGAAATGTTAAAATGTCACTTTAATTTTACCTATGTTGACGTTTATTAACTTGGCCTTTATCATGACTATCATTGTCATTATCATTATTGTTATATATTTCTTTAAACACGGTATACCATTTATGAACATTACTCCAAAATGGTGTTTTGCCTGGTTGAAGTAACACGCATAAAACTTTAATTGTTGTTATTAGGAAGAAACAATGAATATCATAGCGAAAAAGGTATTTGCCATAATATTTCTGATCAGTGTAATCATTGAATTCCCTACTCTGGAAAGACACGTATTTTAAAATTTGGCCAGAAAACTCGTCCTTCAAATATCGATCAACACTGAGTATTGTTTGGATATATATACCATACCCATTCATTATTTGGGAAATATTCTCTTCATTTATAGTTGTTATGAATTTTTACTCATTAATGATTAATAATAGAAATGTCAATATTTTATTTACATTTTCATTCATTTGATTCAGTAAATTACCTTCATATCATTGACTTAAATCATGCTTCATTGCCATCACTATTGTTTATCACAATGATTTGTAATCACATTACCATCATGTTGTTCATCAGAATGATTTGTAATCACAATCTTTCATTGTTATTGTCACCCATTCATATACCTACGTTAGTATAAACATGTCCATGTAAATAATTTAATTGTAGCACAAAGCATAACAATGGATTAACGCTGTAGTATCATGATAGTAAATTTACTTCCGTTGGTAAAATCTATCTCTCCCATAATGGTTAAAGAGTATATTTTAAGCGTGGGTGGGGGGTGTCACAGTAAAGGGTGTTCACAATTATCTTATTAAATTTTATTTTATTAAGGACTGAATTCATCTCACTCCAGTTATATTTTGGTAGGCTTAGATAAACTTTACCTTCTAATATTAGATAATCCTTCCTATTATAGCTTTCCCTCGAATTAATTTCGAATTAGTGAATACTTTTTGTTCTACATTCTGTCACGTAGCCATTTATTATAAAAGCTGATAGGTCTAACATTCTACACTCACTTCTCTCTACAATCTATGCTGGACGGCCAGCCGCTCTATACCTCATACACTGATATATTTGAAGATTTTTATCTTTTGGCACTTTGGGGGGTTGGTTAATAATCAGCCCCAAAATATCTACTCTCAAGATCTCGTGACTTTTTATATACAATAAATCTATGGTTTGAATCAAGATAGACTCATGCACAAAAAAAACAAAACAATTGGAGCATTTATTTCGTACAATAACCACTAAACGAACTCAAAGCGCTGTACATATTTGCAAAGCGTGGACATGGGTACTTCATGTTCTGAATCATCGAAATTTCCTAATTCTGAACATTGCATTTATCGAGCAAGTTTTTTATTATACACTCTCACAAATAGTTGGTTGAGTTAATTTAGCATCTGGTTTAAAATTAACCCTTTCACAACAGCACCATAAGATGCGTCGCCTAGGCGTTCCACGCAGGAATATAGATAATCCATTAAACAGGAAATCTGATATCGACAGGAATCGCCCATGTTGTCCAAGTGAGCAAATTAAGGGTTAATAATCTTGTCCATAATCTTTGAAATTCAAAGAACCATTAAGCGGACCAAACATCACCAAAAGTGAAATTGAACATGCCATGGAACGAATGAGGGATGGTAAAGCAACAGGCCCTGATGAAATATCTGTAGAGGTATTAAAAAGCCTAGGAGATCTAGCAATTGATGAACTTCACATATTATTCAACAATATATACAATACTGGGAAAATTCCAGAAGATCTCTGTAACTCTATTTTCATAGCAATACCAAAGAAAGCAGGTGCAGTCAGATGCGAAAATTTTAGAACTATAAGTTTAATAAGCCACATCAACAAAATACTGTTGCGAATAATTATCAACAGGCTAAGGAATAAGATTAACCCGAAATCGCAGAAGAACAATATGGATTCCAACCTGACAGAGGGACAAGGAACGCAATATACCTCCTCCGTGTTTTAAGTGAAAGAGCTATACAGGTTCAGACCCCACTATACCTCTGTTTTGTCGACTACAAAAAAGCTTTTGATAGTGTACGCCACGAAAAAATACTAAAACAACTGCACTCCATTGGCGCTGATGAGAAAGACCTCAGACTCATGCAAACATTATACTACACCCAGCAGGCATCTATCAAAATCGGAAACTCTACAGGAAATTCCATTCCTATTAAGAAAGGAGCCCGTCAAGGGTGTGTTGCCTCACCAGATCTGTTTAATCTATACCAAGAAACAATCATGAGGGGCATAAATAATATGGAGGGAATAAAAGTGGGAGGTCACAACATAAATAATATAAGATACGCAGACGATACGGTACTCATTGCAACATCAGAAATCCAACTTCAAAAGATTGTTGACAAAGTGGTAGTAGATAGTGAAGCCAAGGGAATGGAAGTGAATATCACCAAAACGGAATGCATGGTAATACAGAAAAACCCCGAAAACAACAACACCTGCAATATAACGATTCACGGCGAGCAACTTACCAACGTAGAAAGTTTTAAATACCTAGGTTCAATAGTGACAACAGATGGAAGATGTAACCGAGACATACGAGCAAGAATAACTCAAGCCAAACAGGCCTTCATGGACCTGGGAAACATTTTGAAAAACAAACAGATGTCGTTCGGGATTAGATTCCGAGTCTTGAAGTGCTACGTGTGGCCAATCTTGTTATACGGATGCGAAAGCTGGACTACAAATGCAGAAACACAAAAGAACATTGAAGCTTTTGAAATGTGGTGCTTGAGAAGGATGCAGAGAATATCGTATACTGCACACAAAACGAACGAAGAAGTGCTAAAACAAACATACCAACAAAGGAAACTAATGCCCTTAATAGTGGATCGACAACTATCCTTTTTCGGACACATAGTAAGGAAAGATAAGAATGAATACCTGGCAAGTTGTGGAAAAATACCTGGTAAACGCGCCCGGGGGAGACAAAGAAAAACACTCATAGACCAACTGAAGGGCTTCACCAGCCTAACAATCCAAGAGCTGTTTGAAAAGGCAAGAGACAGGGAGGAATGGAGAGAGATAATTCATGCAGTATCCGAAGCCTGGACCAGGCATGGAACCTAGAAGAAGAATCTTGTCCAAGAAGTGCCTGAAGCGGGGCTTGACCCGAACCTTCCGGATCACAGTGCAATGTCTTAGCCACACGGCCACTTCCCCCTCTCCCCTCCTCTCTCTCACTCTCTCTCTCTCTCTCTCTCTCTCTCTCTCTCTCTCTCTCTGGTATTATAGATAGAATTAAGATGACGTTACTCGGGTCTTTGTCATTGTTTCTTTGCCATCCACGTTTATAAATAATTCTCACTTAACTGCATTATCCAGACTATAATAGTTCATGGTTACACCGAGTTTTGTTTGTCGGTCCATTATACTTCCCGGTGGTAATGTTGTGAGCTTTTTAGCCAAGCGAATACTATTTATAGTCAATGTATTTATTGGATTAATGTCTACATAAATGAGTTACCTTACTTTTTTTCTTTGCTATTTACAGGTAGAGAATTCGATTTCTTCTATGACGAGAATAACCATATTGTTAAAGTGGAACTGGACCTCAAACTGACCTACGAGCAATACAATGAATATTATGGGACGTACGTTAACTTTTTATTTTTATATAGTTTAAAAAGGAAGATAAGATCAATGATGCTGTTACAAAATACGTTGTTTGTAATATTCGATTAAAAAAAACATAAACATCAAATTATAATTCTATTGAGGTAAAAAAAATTCATACAGATGTCTATTGGGATAACTTTTTATCCTACGAAAACTACAATTGAAGAGTGGTTTTCCAAAACTCTTAACTCCGTTTTTTTTTCCCATTTCGAGATATTGAAAATTATTTCCCCTAGAATTTCTCATTCGGTCTAGATATTATGTATCAAATTTACATAAATTTAAGGAAACTTTTGTGTCATTTGATGCTAAAGGTGAGATTTAGATTTTGGGAGCGGGGGAAGGGGGGGGGGAGGGGAGAGTATTTTGCTGAGAGGAAAATATTGATGAATCTATCTTTATGTGAGAGCTAATGGATTTTTTCAATAATTGTCGATTTTTTACTTGCATGAAAATTTGTACAGTGTTCTTTATAAATCAATAGGGAATGAGATTAGCGGAAGAGTAGCGTCCCTTTATTGGACGTCACCTTACAGAGGGAACGTCAATTTAAAAACTTATAACTTTCAACTGAGGATATCTTTCCTTTGGATAAGAAGATTTCACTAATTATGAAAAAGAATTAAAGAATGAAAAATAATATCAAGCTTTAAAATATAATGTTACTGGTGTGAGAGAAAAAAAATGTTTAAAATTAAACACACGGTTCGATAAAACTTAAAGATTGCTGAGAAACTATTTAACTAACCGCGCGGTTTCCCTGGAAGGGCAAAGGTGTAAATCCCGGTTGACCGTCACGAGACCATCCCGGGTATCGAGCCAACGAGCCACATGAGCTGCTCGCCCCGGTGTGTGACTAAATTTGATCCAACCCAGTGCCCGAATAGCAGCCGCTATCACGGGCGCCGCACTACTATCTTCATGAAGGTTCCAAATCAGTTCAGTCAATGGCGAAGCGGTCTGCCGCCTAGCCAAATAATACCGCGTGCCTGTCGCCAGGGTCGTCGGCACGTTCGAGAAAAAAGCAAGCGTCCTCTACATAATAGATTCGCGGCCTGCCGATCGGAACATGCGACGGCGGGGACAGCAACCTGACGCATATATTGTCCCTGAATGTCGAGAGCCAGAGTATGGCAAAAAATGAGCTTTTATCAAAGCTATTGGCCGCCCATAGCGTAGACATCCTCCTGTTACAGGAGACCCACCTTTACTCAGGCACGCAATCTTCCCGATTCCAGATCCCAGACTATACGGTGGTCCAACGCGAGGACACTTCGAGGCTCAAAGGAGGGGTTAGCGTTTACGCTAAAGAGCCGTGGAAGGTGAAGGTCATTGAGAGCGTAAAGGACAGCAATGGGGTGAACCGAATTTCCGTGGAAGTAACTGGACTGTGTTTGCATAATATCTACAAACCACCCCGAGCGACTTGGACTACAACACCGGTACCGGTGGTCAGCCATCCTTCCATCTGCCTGGGAGACCTTAATAGCCACCATCACGAATGGGGCTACCGAGACTGCAACGAGGCAGGAAGACAACTCCGCTCATGGATGGACTGTAATGATCTACACCTAGTGTACGATCCTTCAGCCAAGGGTACCTTCCGGGGTACCCGCCATAAGAAGGAGTATACTCCAGACCTCACCCTCGTTACGAACGGCGCGAACGGTGAACCGCTGTAGGTGCCCCCTCGTGGATCTTTACCTAGCAGTGGTGAGGGGGCTTGAGGCACACGGGAGGGCAAAGGTGTAAATCCCGGTCGACCGTCACGAGACCATCCCGGGTATCGAGCCAACGAGCCATATGAGCTGCTCGCCCCGGTGTGTGACTAAATTTGATCCAAACCCGGTGCCCGAATAGCAGCCCTATCCCGGGCGCCACACTATTATCCTTATGTCGAGTCCCAATCAGTCCCGTCAATGGCGAAGCGGTCTGCCGCCTAGCCAAATAATACCGCGTTCGTGTCGCCAGGGTCGTCGGCACGTCCGAAAAAAAAGCAAACGTCCCATGCATCAATCGATTTGCGCCTGCCGATCGGAAAATGCGACGGCGGGGATGGCGAACTGACGCACATATTGTCCCTGAACGTCGAGAACCAGAGTATGGCAAAAAATGAGCTTTTATCAAAGCTATTGGCCGTTTACTGCGTAGATATCCCCCTGTTAGAGGAGACCCACCTTTATTCAGGCGCGCAATCTTCCCGATTCCAGATCCCAGGCTATACGGTGGTCCAACGCGAGGACACTTCGAGGCTCAAAGGAGGGGTTAGCGTTTACGCTAAAGAGCCATCGAAGGTAAGGGTCATTGAGAGCGTAACGGACAGCAATGGGGTGAACCGAATTTCCTTGGAAGTAGGTGAACTGTGTTTGCATAATATTTACAAACCACCTAGAGCGACTTGGACTACCGGTTCCGGTGGTCAGCCATCCTTCCATCTGTCTGGGAGACTTTAATAGCCACCACCACGAATGGGGCTACCGAGACTGCAACGAGGCAGGAAGACAACTCCGCTCATGGATGGACTGTAATGATCTACACCTAGTGTACGATCCTACAGCCAAGGGTACCTTCCGGGGTAACCGCCATAAGAAGGAGTATACTCCAGACCTCACCCTCGTAACGAAAGGCGCGAACGGTGAACCGCTGCAGGTGAAGCGGACAGTCCTCGGGACTTTCCGCATAGCCAGCACAGGCCGGTTCTTGTCACAGCTGGGGTGACAATACCGAGGGTGCAGTCTCTCCCACTTTGCAGATGGAATTTCAGGAAGGCTGACTGGGAGGAATTCAGTTCCTATATCGAGCAGGTCTGCCCTGCCATTCCTCCCAAGTCAAAGAATATAACCAGATTCAGTAGGCTACTGGTTAAGAGCGCTCAACGCTCAATTCCATGGGGCAAACGGAAATTCTACACCCCTTGCTGGACAGCAGAGTCAGAAGAGCTGTACCGAGAGTACCAGCAGACCCAGTCCCAGGACGCAGCCGATAGACTACTTCAGTCTCTGGCAGAGGGAAGGAAGCAACGGTGGCAGGAGACCGTGGAAAGTCACGACTTTACACACTACAGCCGCCACGCTTGGCGTTTGATAAAGAAATTCGGAATTTCGCGAAGGTTGCACCGGAATGCGAGGCAGACACAATTGCCAAGAACATTAAGAACTGTAGTAAGCGGGTCCCTAATCATGCTTTTGAGCGCGGTGTCCGCAAGGCGTACCGTACGATTTTGGACTCGCTACCTACTGGACGGCCCCGTTCAGTCCCCGAAAAGTGGATGCAGCCATTAGCGAAGTGAAGAACGGCAAAGCAGCAGGGATAGATGGTGTATCCCGATATGGTGACGCATCTGGGCCCCAGGGCACGGGCCTGGCTAGCAGAGGCAATGTCTGACATCCTTGCAAAAGGAAAGCTTCCACAAGTGTGGAAGCACGCGAAGATAGTTGCCATCCTGAAGCCAGGGAAGCCGGCGAAGGAGGCAGACAGTTACAGACCCATATCGCTGCTGAGCTGTCTTTACAAATTGTTGGAGCGTGTTCTATTAAACCGATGGGGGCCGGTACTAGACGCTGCCCTGCCACCTGAGCAGGCAGGCTTCAGGGAAGGGAGGTGCACCACGGAGCAGGTCATTGCCCTTACAGAGCATATTGAGCACGGGTTCGAGAGAAAACAGCAAACAGGTGCTGTGTTTATAGACCTATCAGCGGCGTACGATACGGTCTGGTGCGATGGGTTAATGCTCAAACTTGCAAAAATCATAAGGTGCAAAAAGACCTTGAAGTTGTTCTCTTCGATCTTAGGGGAAAGGCAATTCCACGTCGCGCTGGGAGATGTCACGAGCAAAGTAAGGAAATTGAAGAATGGGGTCCCTCAGGGGTCGGTACTTGCGCCAATGTTGTTTAACGTTTAAATTAGCGATATGCCGAACACTTCCTCCCTGAGGCTGGGATACGCAGACGACTGGGCAGTCGTTACTCAGAGTAAAGTGTGGACCCGTCTCGAGAGCGTACTCAGCGAGGACGTTACCAGACTCAAATCCTACTTTGACAAGTGGTACCTGAAGATAAACACTTCAAAAACCGTGGCCACTGCATTTCACTTATGCAGTGGTTGACACACCCGTAAACTGAATGTCCTAGTCGGGGACCAGCCATTCCCATATGAGCCGCGTCCAAAATATTTAGGGCTGACGTTGGATCGCAGCCTTACCTATCGGGTTCATCTCGAAGGGGTTGCCAGGAAGACAGAGAAACGCAACAGTCTTTTGAGGAAGCTGGAGGGATCGACTAGGGGCGCTAGCCAAGCGCTCGTGAGAACATCCGCCCTGGCACTATGCTATTCCACCGCGGAGTATTGCGCTCCAGTGTGGGGTAGAAGCAGAAACGTTGAGAAGGTGGATGTAAAACTTCGCAAGTCGATGCACATAGTGTCGGGAACGCTAGCAACAACCCCTAGAGAATGGGGCCCGATAATGGCAGCGATCCAGCCCCCGATGTCCGGAGGGAGACCATTACGGGAAACTGGCTGAGTAAGATCAAAGAGAGAGGGAATGGGGATATCCCTCTCATGCGCATAATGAACGGTGCCCCCGTTTCGAGCCGAAATAAGTCCCAGCAACCCTTGTACTCAGAATCCCTGACTACGGACAGAGCTGCACATACGAGAAGGAAGTCGGTTTGGACGAATTCAATCCCTCGTGGGGGCGGGGACCTACACTCCTCTAAGCTTGGTGAGAAGTTGCCAGGCTTTGATACCAGTAAGAGGAGACACTGGGTAGCTGCGAATCGGCTTCGGTCGAGGAGCTGCCTAACGGCCGGTGCGTTACATCAGTGGGGTCTAACTTCCTGTCCAATATGTCCTTATGTTGGTAACAACAAGATATGAAGTGAGTAGAAAAGTGCCAGAAGACAATAGAGAATAAATTTTTTTTTTTTCGCGGCGGTGGTGGGGTTTGAACCTGCGACCTTATTGGTACGACAACTCCGCCTGGCAGGTGAGAGCGTGGCTCTACCGTGTGAGCTATCCACGAACACAAAAATATTCGTTTCAAACCCAAAGTCATTTCTAGATCCCTCTCTCACCCACTTCTTGAGATCGCCGATTCGTTCGCCACCATCGCGAAGTAATTTTGACCAGCAGTTAAGCTTAATAGCCAATATTCTCATCACAAACATATAACATAGAAACGATTGAGACATTGAGTATGCTCCGGTGTATGGGGTGAATTTTTAATTCAGAAAAGTGAGTGGAGCAGGCACTTATGTTGGTAACAACAAGATATGAAGTGAGTAGAAAAGTGCCAGAAGACAATAGAGAATAAAATTTTTTTTTTTTTTTCGCGGCGGTGGTGGGGTTTGAACCTGCGACCTTATTGGTACGACAACTCCGCCTGGCAGGTGAGAGCGTGGCTCTACCGTGTGAGCTATCCACGAACACAAAAATATTCGTTTCAAACCCAAAGTCATTTCTAGATCCCTCTCTCACCCACTTCTTGAGATCGCCGATTCGTTCGCCACCAAAAATTTTATTCTCTATTGTCTTCTGGCACTTTTCTACTCACTTCATATCTTGTTGTTACCAACATAAGTGCCTGCTCCACTCACTTTTCTGAATTAAAAATTCACCCCATACACCGGAGCATACTCAATGTCTCAATCGTTTCTATGTTATATGTTTGTGATGAGAATATTGGCTATTAAGCTTAACTGCTGGTCAAAATTACTTCGCGATGGTGGCGAACGAATCGGCGATCTCAAGAAGTGGGTGAGAGAGGGATCTAGAAATGACTTTGGGTTTGAAACGAATATTTTTGTGTTCGTGGATAGCTCACACGGTAGAGCCACGCTCTCACCTGCCAGGCGGAGTTGTCGTACCAATAAGGTCGCAGGTTCAAACCCCACCACCGCCGCGAAAAAAAAAAAAAAAAAAAAAAAAAAAAAAAAAAAAAAAAAAAAAAAAAAAAAAAAATTTATTCTCTATTGTCTTCTGGCACTTTTCTACTCACTTCATATCTTGTTGTTACCAACATAAGTGCCTGCTCCACTCACTTTTCTGAATTAAAAATTCACCCCATACACCGGAGCATACTCAATGTCTCAATCGTTTCTATGTTTATGTTTGTGATGAGAATATTGGCTATTAAGCTTAACTGCTGGTCAAAATTACTTCGCGATGGTGGCGAACGAATCGGCGATCTCAAGAAGTGGGTGAGAGAGGGATCTAGAAATGACTTTGGGTTTGAAACGAATATTTTTGTGTTCGTGGATAGCTCACACGGTAGAGCCACGCTCTCACCTGCCAGGCGGAGTTGTCGTACCAATAAGGTCGCAGGTTCAAACCCCACCACCGCCGCGAAAAAAAAAAAAAATTTATTCTCTATTGTCTTCTGGCACTTTTCTACTCACTTCATATCTTGTTGTCCAATATGTCCACGCTGTGGGCAAGAACCCGAAACGGCAGAGCATCTAGTCGAAAGGTGTGTTGTGACGATGCTACCAGGCGGGTTCGCGACGGTGCACGAATGCGGACCGGACTTTGCTGATTGGGTCGATCGTCATAACATAATAGTGTGAACCATAAGAAGCTGCTGCTGCTGCAGGTGAAGCGAACAGTCCTCGGGGACTTTTCGCATAGCCAGAACAGGCCGGTTTTTGTCACAGCAGGAGTGACAATACCGAGGGTGCAGTCTCTCCCACTTTGCAGATGGAACTTCAGGAAGGCTGACTGGGAGGAATTCAATTCCTATATCGAGCAGGTTTGCCCTGCCATTCCTCCCACCAAGAATATAACCAGATTCAGCAGGCTACTGGTTAAGAGCGCTCAACGCTCTATTCCACGGGGCAAACGGAAATTCTACACCCCCTGCTGGACAGCAGAGTCGGAAGAGCTGTACCGAGAGTACCAGCAGACCCAGTCACTGGACGTGGCCGATAGACTACTTCAGTCTCTGGCAGAGGGAAGGAAGCAACGGTGGCAGGAGACCGTGGAAAGTCTCAACTTTACACACTCCAGCCGCCACACTTGGCGTTTGATAAAGAAATTGGACCCAGATCGGAATTACGCGAAGGCTGCACCGGAGTGTGAGGCAGACACAATTGCCAAGATCATTAAGAGCCGTAGCAAACGGGTCCCTAATCAGGCTTTTGAGCACGGTTCCCGCAAGGCGTACCGTCCGATTTTGGACTCGTTACCTGCGGAGGAGTCGGACTGGACGGCCCCGTTCAGTCCCCGAGAAGTGGGTGCAGCCATTAGCGATGTGAAGAACGGCAAAGCAGCAGGGATAGATGGTGTATCCCGATATGGTGACGCATCTGGGCCCCAGGGCACGGGCCTGGCAGGCAGCGGCAATATCCGACGTCCTTGCAAAAGGAAAGCTTCCACAAGTGTGGAAGCATGCGAAGATAGTTGCCATCCTGAAGCCAGGGAAGCCGGCGAAGGAGGCAGACAGTTACAGACCTATATTGCTGCTGAGCTGTCTTTACAAATTGTTGGAGCGTGTTCTATTAAACCGATGGGGGCCGGTCCTAGACGCTGCCCTGCCACCCGAGCAGGCGGGCTTCAGGGAATAGAGGTGCACCACGGAGCAGGTCATTGCCCTTACAGAGCATATTGAGCATGGGTTTGAGAGAAAACAGCAAACAGGTGCTGTCTTTATAGACCTATCAGCGCGTACGATACGGTCTGGTGCGAAGGGTTGATGCTCAAACTTGCAAAAATCATAAGGTGATTAAAGACCTTGAAAGTGTTCTCTTAGATCTTAGGGGAAAGGCAATTCCACGTCGCGCTGGGAGACGCCACGAGGAAAGTAAGGAAATTGAAGAATGGGGTCCCTCAGGGGTCGGTACTTGCGCCAATGTTGTTGAACGTTTATATTAGCGATATGCCGAACACTTCCTCCCTGAGGCTGGGATACGCAGACGACTGGGCATTCGTTACTCAGAGTAAAGTGTGGACCCGTCTCGAGAGCGTACTCAGCGAGGACGTCACCAGACTCAAATCCTACTTCGACAAGTGGTACCTGAAGATGAACACTTCAAAAACCGTGGCCACTGCATTTCACCTATGCAGTGGTTGGCACACCCGCAAACTGAATGTCCTAGTCGGGGAACAGCCACTCCCATATGAGCCGCATCCAAAATATTTAGGGGTGACGTTGGATCGCAGCCTTACCTATCGGGTGCATCTCGAAGGGATTTCCCGGAAGACAGAGAAACGCAACAGTCTTCTGAGGAAGCTGGCGGGATCGACTTGGGGCGCTAGCCAAGCGCTCATGAGAACGTCCGCCTTGGCACTATGCTATTCCACCGCGGAGTATTACGCTCCAGTGTGGGGTAGAAGCAGAAACGTTGAGAAGGTGGATGTAAAACTTCCCAAGTCGATGCACATAGTGTCAGGAACGCTAGCAACAACCCCTAGAGAATAGGGCCCGATAATGGCAGCGATCCAGCCCCCGATGTCCGGAGGGAGACGATTACGGGAAACTGGCTGAGTAAGATCAAAGAGAGAGGGAATGGGGATACCCCTCTCATGCGCATAATGGACGGTGCCCCCGTTTCGAGCCGAAATAATCCCGGCAACCCTTGTACGCAGAATCCCTGACTACGAACAGAGCTGCACATACGAGATGGAAGTCGGTTTGGACGAATACAATCCCTCGTGGGGGCGGGGACCTACACTCCTCTAAAGCCCCCCATAGACGCTGACATCCGCTGATCGGGGTACGGATGACCTATTGCTGTGACCCGATCCCTGCGTTTATCGCAGATTATTTTTGCCCACATACGGGGAGATATTTTTTTGAGGCGATCGGCGATCGGGGGCGTGGCAGTATAAGAAAGTGGACAATTTTTTTCGGATTTTCGCTGTTTTCACGTCGGATTCGGGATCAGCGTCAAATTTACAATAGGTTTGATACTAAGAACTGTGTGTTAACTCCAAAAATTGGTGAAATGAGAAATACATATTAATTAATAGTGAGGCTATGTGGCCGAGAGAACCGATCCCAGTTACTGTCTGTTATTCTATCTTTCGTCTTGCGCACAATAGTGATTACTTCTCACTAAATTATATCAATTAGACTGTTGAAGGAACGAAATTGACATCATTCCACTCTTTGTTTTTGTATTAATGCAGTCATTTTGGTAATTAGTTCTCACTAAATTATATCAATCAGACTTTTAACGTTCAAGGTTACTCGTAGTTTTGTGTGACGGTACGTTATTTCCGACTGGTGGATGTTGTGAGCATTTTACCTAAACTCATAGCATCAATAACCGTCCAAGATATTCGCATAATATGTAGCAATAGCTATAAGAGAGAGAGAGAGAGAGAGAGAGAGAGAGAGAGAGAGAGAGAGAGAGAAATTTACTTGCCCTATATATACCGCTATAATCAATAAAGGTGCTCAAATCACTTTATAAGGGTCTTTGGCCAACATAAAAACATGTTAGACGAGACATGACTGCTAAGCGATATTGCAATTGTTTCCCGACAGAGAGGACGCTGTAAACAGCGAAGTACTCTTTTTAACAGTGAACAAGGTGAGAGAATGCGAGTAAAGAGCCTTTTCCAAGGACTCAATTATGCGCCACTCAGAGCGGGACTCGAATCCAGTACCGTCCGATCCAAATGCGAGTGTCATTTCACAAGACCACATGCATAGACGCACAAAAAAGTGATGACAGAATAGATTCATATGTATTGAAGGAGGAGAGAGAGCGGATGGAGTGAGTTAAGTTCTTGGATATTTATAGAAGGAACCAAATTGACGTCACTCATCTCATTGTTATTGTTTTGAGACACCCATTTTTATGATTAGTTCTCATTAAAATATATCAGACTATAAAGTTCAAGGTTCCATGTAGATTTTTGGGCTGGAGTGATATTTCTGGCTGGCGGACTTTGTGAGTATTTTAATTTTAACACAGAGCATCAATAGAAGGAATGAATTTGACGTTAGTCAACCCGTTGTTATTGCTTTTAGACAGCCATTTTTATAATTAACTTATCACTAAGTTATATCAATCAGACTATGAACATTCGAGTTTGCAATTTTGTGTGTTAATATGTTATACCCCGATGGAGATGTCGTGAGTATTTTTCCAATACGCATAACATCAATACATTTGCAATCCGATTTAAGTTTAAAAGCGATGTAGACCACGGACATTTTTCCATTTGTGGACAATAAAGATTTATTATTAATCGTCATAATTATTATTATTATTATTATTATTATTATTATTATTATTATTATTATTATTATTATTATTATTATTATTATTATTATTATTATTATTATTATTATTATTATTATTATTATTATTATTATTATTATTATTATTATTATTATTATTAATTTAAAACAAATCGACAGTGTTCCCGTGGCAGGTTAAACGGGTACTCCTCGGGACTACTTGCATTCGCAGCCCCCCCCCCCCCCCCCCCCCCCACCACCACCACACACACGCACACAGCTCTTTTTTTTTTTTTTTGGAGGGGGGGTTGTTTATAGATTATAATTCAAGGTTACAATGTCCACCCCTGTCGTCGAGTAGTCAAGGCTTTTTGGCATCTGCCAATCCCAAATGTGTGTGTCAAGGTCGACCGTCATGTCGCGTCAACGGGTGAGGAAAACAAAAAAAGAACTGGCATATTATTATATCATCACATTGAAAATTATGAAAACTATTTTTTATTTTGTATGAAATCCTTTATAAATTTTACGATGATCAAGAACGAAACTTTTCCCATCTACCTCTTCCTGGCGCAACATTTATAAAAATATTATTTAAAAAAAAATAAACACAGCATTTATTTGGCGCAATATCCACGTGCTCAAAGCGCTTTACAAGGGGTCCCAAGGCAACAGCAATATTAAACTTGAAAGACGAGACATGACGCCTGTCAGGCGATGTGACATTTTTTCCCAACAAAGACAACGAACGGCCATGTACTCGTTTTACACCTGAGTACGGTGAGAGAATGGGAGTAAAGAGCCTTTTCCAAGGACTCAACTCTGCGCCACTCAGAGCGGGTCTCGAAACCCGAATCTTCCGATCCGAAAGCGAGAGTCATACCACTTGGTGCATCACAAAACAGGAAGGGGCACTGTTCTGTCGGCCACATAGCCTCAATATTAATTAAAATTTATTAATTTTATTATTTATTTTATTTTTTATTATTATTTGATGCTATGAGTTTAGGTAAAATGCTCACAACATCCACCAGTCGGAAATAACGTACCGTCACACTAAACTACGAGTAACCTTGAACGTTAAAAGTCTGATTGATATAATTTAGTGAGAACTAATTACCAAAATGACTGCCTTAATACAATAACAAAGAGTGGAATGATGTCAATTTCGTTCCTTCAACAGTCTAATTGATATAATTTAGTGAGAATTAATCACTATTGTGCGCAAGACGAAAGATAGAATAACAGACAGTAACTGGGATCTGTTCTCTCGGCCACATAGCCTCACTATTAATTAAAATTTATTTCTAATTTCACCAATTTTTGGAGTAAACACACAGTTCTTAGTATCAAACCTATTGTAAATTTGACGCTGATCACGAATCAGACGTGAAAACAGCGAAAATCCGAAAAAAAATTGTCCACTTTTTTATACTGCCACGCCCCCGATCGCCGATCGCCTCAAAAAAATATCTCCCCGTATGTGGGCAAAAATCATCTGCGATAAACGCAGGGATCGGGTCACAGCGATAGGTCATCCGATCCGCGATCAGCGGATGTCAGCGTCTATGGGGGGCTTAAGCTTGGTGAGAAGTTGCCAGGCTTTGATTCCAGTAAGAGGAGACATTGGGTGGCTGCGAATCGGCTTCGGTCGAGGAGCCTAACGGCAAGTGCGTTACATATGTGGGGTCTTACTACCTGTCCAATATGTACACGCTGTGGGCAAAAACCCAAGACGACAGAGCATCTAGTCGAAAGGTGTGTTTTGACGATGCTACCCGGCGGGTTTGCGACGGTGCACGAATGCGGACCGGACTTTGCTGATTGGGTCGATCGTCATAACATAGTAGTGTGAACCATAAGAGGCTGCTGCTACCAATATGGACAAACAACATCGTCTATTACCAAATTAGATTCCAAGACTTCAGTAAGTCGCAACCAACTACTACAAATTATCGATCTATTGGATATGTCTGTATATCATATCGGAAGTAATCGTTGCACATATCATTTCCTTTTCTATTTTCTTCAAAACATCAACTTGAATTGATGGAATGAAAGGGAACGAAGCTTACCCTGGATTCATAATTGCGTTAACTCTCTCCTTACCAGCTATTTTTAGAATTTCCCCACAAAATTCACTCCCATCAACACAAGAATAGACTTTTCTTACTCAAAAAAAAAGTAACAAATGAGCTCTACAACAAAGTGTTTAGTGTTTTATAGCTGTAATCAAAGCATTTTGTGATGTTCAAGAGGAATCATAATGAGAAAATTGCCGGTTGCATCGTAACGTATGTGCCGATTTTCCTATGGGTGGCAAGGAGAGGGTTAAAGAGAGTAAAAGTTGCATGGGATATATCGTCGTCTTTTGGCAAGGCAAGGTCTTTCAGGCCTAACTACACAATAAAACCCCGACTGCTCCCTAGCAGTATTCCTTTCCCTTCTGCCGGACAAAGCAAGTGCCTGCCAGTTAAGATAATATATCTGAACCTCTAGGATGGTGTCGCCGGAAATAAATCTGCAGAATATTTTAAAGCATTTCAATATTTGACGTTATCTTTGAGGCAAATTTGTCAAAACTCAATATTTAAAAAAAAATAAACGCTAAAAAAGGCTTCAATTATCTTTATATTAGATTTAGTCCAAAAAAAAATTTAAAACATGTTTTATTCCAATAATATGAAATGCTATTAGGCAACCCTCATGGTTTTCAACTATTATGCATTTAAGAGTCAATTTTTTTCTACTATATTTTGAAGCGATACATTATAAAGAAACGCTCACTTCTCTCCACCCTAATTAACATATAATTGATTTATGACTTTTTCTTCCAAAAATAGGTTCTTAAATACGCAGTTTCAGACTTATAAACTTATATTGATGTCTTTTAAATATTTACATAAATGAAACACACTATCATGTTATACAATACAATACATACAATACAATAGTATCTAATAAGAGCTAAATTAGGTCAATAGTGTGGCCTATGTTACCCAATCACATTGATAAACATAAACCGATAGGCAATAGTTAGATATAATGTACAGGATATCAATTTAAACATAAACATAAATTACTTATTGAATTGAAACTTAAGTTGATCAAATATCTTATCAAAACAGTTCTTAGAAAACGTTGACATTTCTTGCAGTTCTTGAACGTGCCCAATGACACTAGAGTGCTTCAGGTATTGCCCTAATGAGACCACCTTATATAAATCAATTTGAGAAGGTTGCAGATCGTGATCACAGTGTATAGCAAATTTTATAAATAAAATTTCCTTTATTCATCCTATAGGGGCAATTTTTCTCTAGGGTCTATTCCAAGGGAAGACTGGAATAATCGTCAGCAACTGAGCAGAGCCGCAAATTGAGCTAGGGCGAGGTGGCTTACTGAAGATCACACAGTGCGGTGGTGGGTGATCGAACTCGGTACCTTTCGGGTACGAAGCAAAGACCGTACCGCTGAGCCACGCTGCCCCTTGTGATTCGGTCAAAATTGCATCTAGATTAATTATAGGATTAAGGCCTTCGTTGGGGACGAAGTGGCCGACTGGATAAATCATTGCACTGCACTCTAGGACTTCATAATATACTCTATAGATGTCACTGACTGTACTCCATAAGGTCCCAGGTTCAACCCCGCTTCAGGCACTTTCTTTTTTTGCTTGAGAAAGATTATCAACTCCCCGATTTGCTCATTGGGACAACATGGGTGATTCTTGTTGGCATCAGACATTCTGTTTGATGGATTATCTATTTTCCTTCATGGAATGCCAAGGCGACGGTATCTTATGATGCTGTTGGGAAAGGCGTATTTTTAAAGGGCTTAGTTGGTTTATCTAATCAGTTTGATTACTGAAACAAACATCAAACCCAAAGTCCATCAAGCCAAGCCAGTCTCTGTTGTGCGGCTATGGGGTCAAATGGTATGACACTCACTTTCTGATCGGAAGCTCTTGAGGTCGAGCTTCGCTCGGAGCATAGTTGCTGTCCTTGGAAAAAAAGCAATTTTACTCACATTCTCTCACCGTACTCAGGTGTAACATGAGTACCTGGCCGTTGACAGCGTAGTCTTTGTCGGGGAAAAAAATTCTAATATCGCCTTATAGGCGTCTTGTTCCGCTCTATATAGTACGTGATGCTGTTGGTCAGAGACCTTTGTAAAGCGCTTTGAGCACGTTTAGTGGATATTGCGCTATATACAAGTTTAATGTTGTATTTAATGTACAATTTCATACCACTTCAAAGTGGCTATATTAAAGCTCAATTTTGTTTTATATGTACAATTTTTATAGCACTTCAAAGTGACTATATATAAGCTCAATGTTGTTTTTAATGTAAAATTTCATACCACTTCAAACTGTTTGTCTGGAGTCCTAATTGTTACCCATAGCACTATACATCTAAATTGTTGAATATGTTTAATTCTCTACTCAGATCTTCAAGATCGTGAGGAAATCCGGAAAGCCGTCAAAGAATGATGTCTGGATTTCAGACAAACTAGCACTGCTCAGAAAAGAATCATTCTCGCAGATGGAGATGGGTGAGTAGCAACGTGTACTTTAACCCTCTTTTTACCAGTATTGGAAAATCGTCATATTCGTTACGACAAAATCAACTATTCTGGTTTCTTTTATATCTCACAAATTCAAAGAAAATGTTATATTCTAGCTATAAAAACTAGACACTGTATTGTAGAGCTAATTTTGATGAAGAATATTACGTATAGAAAATACTTGTTGCTTTCTGTTTGAGTAAGAAATGTCTGTTTTGTGTTGGGTGGGTGTGGAAGTTTCAGGGAAAATCATGAAAATGGCTGGTAAGGAGAGAGTTAATCCTCTCCTTACAATCCATAAGAAAATCGTCATATTCGTTACGATGCAACCAACAATTTTCTCATTCTGATATCCTTTATACATCGCAAATTATAAAGAAAATACTTTGTTATAGCGATAAAAAATTGAAACTGGACAATTATGTGTATAGAATGTACTTGTTCCTTTTTTGTTTGAGAAGAAAAAAAATCAATTTTTGGGTTGGGTGGGTGTGAAGTTTCATGAAAAATTATGATAATGGCTGGTAATGAGAGAGTTAAATTGTTATGGTCTCATTGTTGAAATGGAAATTCTCTCAATCCATCGGAATAGCTTTATTAACAAAATGTTAAAACTCATATTCTCTCATTGTACTCAGGTGTAAAATGAGTACCTGGCCTGTAACAGCCATGTCATGTCGCCTAACAGGCCTCATGTCCCGTTCCACATGTTAAATGTTGCTTTTGCTCAGAGACCCTCTTAAGGGCTTTGAGCACATTAAGCGGATATTACGCTATATAAAAGCTCAACATTTTTACTGCATCAGTAAGAAAATGCAAGTAAAGATCATTTTCAAAGAACGTTTTTGAGCAGACCTCTTTCGGGCTTGAGCCTTTGCCAGTCAATTACATGAGTATTCTACATGTAGATCACAAAACCGCAAATCAAATAATACAGGGTTATTAGCGAAAGCTAATCAACTTCGTAAGGAAATATTTGATATATCAAAACCAGTTTCCTTTGAAGGACAAATTTTCATGATATGACCTTCTTAAAAATGTTGTGTGTACCAAAGACCGACCTATTATTGTAGATTTGATGTTTGTATTGAAAAGGCGCCTAGAGCTGTTTGTATATGGAATGGGGTAAATGATTATTATTATTATTATTATTATGATTATTATTATTATTATTATTATTATTATTATTATTATTATTATTATTATTATTATTATTATTGTTATTATTACTATTATTATTATTATTATTATTATTATTATTATTATTATTATTATTATTATTATTATTATTATCATTATATTATTATTATTATTATTATTATTATTATTATTATTATCATTATTATTATTATTATTATCATTATTAAGTTGTTGCCTATAATATACAAATTCTATATACGATCCTTACACTCTTGCATTTTCGAATCCCGGACGTGTCTCAACCGCTGCAAGATTTTTCCAGTGTGATTCTCCTCTTTTATTGATTAGTGAGTAGAATATTGATTTGTATTCTAAATTTGCAAACTGTCTAAAATAATCGATGAAATTAATTTTTTTTCTTAAGGTGTGCCTCATACTTTGGTATGCCCTTATAGCGAGCCATATAAAGTGAGTTTGGGAAAAGGTTGCAGATGGGTAAGTTCTCATTACGTTCCATTGTCATAATTTGAATTACAATTGATTATTGTGTACTCTTAATAAACAATAATTGTAATTCACCATTGCTATATTACATCATCTAACAACCTACATTGCACGTGCGTTATACATTTACAAGACACGCATATACACATACAATAGAGAGAAGAATGTGGAGAGAAAGAGAGGAGAGAGAGAAAGAAAGAAAAAAAAGAAAAAAAAAGAGAGAGAGAGAGAGATGGAGAGAGAGAGAGAGAGAGAGAGAGAGAGAGAGAGAGAGAGAGAGAGAGAGAGAGAGAGAGAGAGAGAGAGAGAGAGAGAGAGAACGAAAGATAGAGGGGCAGCTGGAGAGAGACAGGAATAAACATCTTCATAATATAATTATTATTTTCTGCTAATCTTTGCAATATTTTCTAAAACAAAACTAATATGTTTCAAAACATATCATATTTTACTCCAATCCCACCTCAAACAGCCAATGAGATCTAAACGTATTTATTGATGCTATGCGTTTAGTTAAAATTCTCACAACATCAGTCAGCCGCATATAAAGCACCAACACAAAAAAATTATGTGAAACCTTAAACGTTTATAGTCTGATTGATATAACTTAGAGAAAAGTAATAATTAAAATGGCTGTCTAAAAACAATAACAAAGAGCGGCGTGACGTCAATTTCGTTCCATCAATAACTTGGTAATCATTACATCACAAGGAATTCTGTCAAAGCAATGGAAGTAAGCACTGAATTTCGTTTTAAAGGTTTATTAAGATTTTATAAAAAGCAGTAGGACTTTTGGTCCATAAATCCCATGGACCAAAAATTGGGGGCAGCGTGGCTCAGCGGTACGGTCTTTGCTTTGTACCCGAATGGTACCGCTGTGCTGTGTGGCCTTGAGCAAGTAACCTCGCCCTAGCTCAATTTGTGGCGCTGCACTGCGGTTGACGCCTGGGTTATGCCAGTCTTCCCTTGGAATAGACTCTAGAGACAAATTTACCCTATGGGATGAATAGAAGGAATTTTATTTTTTTATTTATCATTTATTTATTTATATATATGGGTTATATTTTACCAAAAAAGGAACAATAGCAATCAAGTATATCCTTTTGATAGGAGGCTAGTTTAGCGCAAGGTACTTTCCGCCTTACCTACCAGACTCGGCTATCGAACCACTTTCGGGCGGACAAGGGGGTCGGGGGAGGAATCTAAACAGCACCAGGGACGGATATTAGTCCTATTTTATATGAATAAAGAACTATTGAGACACCAGAATTATGACAAGTCATAATTTAACCACATTTTTTGTACTTCTGATTACAACAATTATTCAATATTCATATTTTTTTTTGATTTTCTGTCTCAATGCAAATGGTGATAAAGGTCTGAACAAGTGTGCCAGATAACGCAAGCAAGAAAAATAGAAGTTTTTTTTCTTTCTTGCTTTGTCTGGCACCTTTTGTACACACTTGTTCAGATCTTTTTCTTACACTGATGCCTGCCCCTTAACACTCTCATTACCAACTATAGGAAAATCGTCACATTCGTTACGATACAACCAACATTTTTCTTATTCAATTTTTTTTTGTACATCATAACATTTAAAGAAAATGAACAGTGTGTTGCAGAAAATGTTTTGCTAAAGAAGTTATGTATGGCCAGAACTTTATTGCTATTACTTTAGTGTGATAAAAACATCTAATTTTGTGTTAGTTGGGTGTGAAGTTTTGGGGAAAATCCTGAAAATGGCTGGTAAGGAGAGGGTTAATTTCTTTATTTGATATTTTCAATGAAGAGTGATAACCATTTCCACATTAATCCCCAGAAAAGAGTTATCCTCCATGAACTTGGGCACGCCATTGGACTGTTCCATGAGCAGACCAGGCCAGACAGAGATCAGTTAAAGTTTAAGATTGTTTAAGTACTACTACTACAACTACTACTACTACTACTCCTACTCCTACTACTACTACTACTACTACTACTACTGCTACTACTACTACTACTACTACTACTACTACTACCACTACAACAACAACAACTACTACTACTACTACTACTACTACTACTACTACTACTACTACTACTACTACTACTACTACTACTACTACCACTACTACTACCACTACTACTACTACTTCTACTACTACTACTACTACTACTACTACTACTACTACTACTACTACTACTACTACTACTACTACTACTACTACTACTACTACTACTACTACTACTGATAATAATAATAATAATAATAATAATAATAATAATAATAATAATAATAATAATAATAATAATAATAATAATAATAATAATAATAATAATAATAATAATAATAATAATACCATTACTACTACTACCACCAGTACTACCACCACGACGATTTTTCTCCGAGCACTAATAATGCAATAAATATTTTATCATTATTATCATCATCATCATTTTCATCATCATCATCATCATCATCATCATCATCATCATCATCATCATCATCATCATCATCATCATCATCATCATCATCATCATCATCATCATCGGCAATATTATTATTATTACTATTATTATTATTATTATTATTATTATTATTATTATTATTATTATTATTATTATTATTATTATTATTACTATTATTATTATTATTATCATTATTATTATTATTATTATTATTATTATTATTATTATTATTATTATTATTATTATTATTATTATTATTATTACTATCATCATCATCATGATTATTTTGCAGAATATGAAATCCATAAAACTTCGATGTTTCTGGTTATTTTATCTTCAAGATATGTGACTGAGTCCGGTCGAATGTCATCGCTGACATGGTCTACAACTTCAAGAAAGGCACTTGGAAAGGAATAGAAACCTTTGGTATTCCCTATGATTACCCAAGTATCATGCACTATGGAGCTCGGGCAAGATTTTAAAAAACTAATTTAAATGCATTTTTATTGTGACTACTCTAACAAGTAGTGTTGCGCTTACCTTCAACGGAATCATAAAAACTTGAAAATTTGTCAGAATTCAACTGAGGTAAAAGTGTCTGCTTCTTGTGTTCAATCAGGAAGGAGAAATCGGAAGAAATTAAAACTTTGAACAGTATCCAATGGGTTATTTTGCATTCTTTCTGCAAAGAGCTTGATATAATGAATGTGGGTGTGGAATTCATCCACCTTACCCTACAAATAACATCATCAAAGAGCTTGATATAATGAATGTGGGTGTGGAATTCCTCCACCTTACACTACAAATAACATCATCAAAGAGCTTGATATAATGAATGTGGTTGTGGAATTCCTCCACCTTATCCTACAAATAACATCATCCGACCCTTACAAAAAAATTACACATGTCGAATATTAATTGATATATGTTCAAAAATATCATATGCAGGGAGCTCCATAACTTTTTTTTTTTTGAATTTGTTGAATAGATTGTAACTTTTATTGTTTTATTGACCGTTTATCATGATCTTTTTTACTAAGATCATATCATGAAATTGTTTTTCCTGAAACTTTCTTTTTTTTTTTTTTTCAAAATGTTTACAATGAACTTTTACTTAAGCAACCTAACCATTATTATGCTATGCTATGTTATTTTTATATTACGTTATATTATGTTATGTTATGTTTTATATTATGGGGCGAAGTGGCCGAGTGTTTAAGGCATTGCACTGTGATCCGGATGACCCGGGTTCGAGCCCCGCTTCAGGCAATTTCGTTTTTTTCCCCTGAGCAAGATTATTTACCCCCAATTTGCTCACTTGTACAACATGGGTGATTCCTGTTGACATCAGACATCTTGTTTGATGAGTTATCTATATTCCTTAGTGGAATGCCTAGGCGACTATATCTTATGCTATCGTGGCGCAAAAGGCATAATGTTTAATTTTTTTTAAATTTATGTTTTATTATGTTATGTTATGCGATTTTATGTTATGTTATGTTATGTTATGTTATGACCTCAGAATACCTAATCAAATTATGTAGATGCATATTTCTTTCAAACAATCTTCACTTGAGTTTAGTACTTTTTATGTCATGTTTTAAATTTTGTTTTAGGCGCTTGCAAAACATTACGGTCATATCAGCGCCATTACAAAGAAAGAAAATGGGGTAGTAAAAAATTCTAGAATTACAATTAAAACGCCCAAGAAAAGGGAAGGGGTAATGGTTCAAATAGGAAACATATAGATTCCAAGAGCATACTATCAAAGTACTTAAGTTTGAGATCATCTAAAAGTTTCATTCTGACACAAGCACAGGTCCCCACAAAGAGGAATACACTCAAATGCTCACAAATCCTATATAATTTTATGTTAACACAACATAGTACATTGCAATGCATAACAGATAAATGATTTACAAGGAAAAGAATATCATCTCCATAAACTGAATATACATTTAAATGTTTCCCCCTTAGCCAGGGTGTCTAGCCAGGGCTAGGACTAAACCGAGTAATCTCATTCCAGCCAAGACAAAGACAGAAAACATGTTGGAAAACATATAGGGGGATAGAAGACACAGAAAGTACCTCCCTGCACACTGTGGGAGGTCAGGGTTCAACAGTCGTGAAGGCACTTTCCTCGTAATGACGCATCGTAACTTGGTAACTGGTTCTAACTATTCGAACAATGGCAAACGTCCTTATGAAGTACTTCTCCGACGAGCATAAAAGTGAATCCAGATGAGAAAAACATTATATCTGATCATGTTTTGACTTTTATACATTCTGATCACATGACATATGGAAAAGTTCTATCCAACATGAAGAATAAAGAGTACCGATTTTATTTGTTTAGAACCAAGCTACTGGTTGCTGGACGGACGTGACATCAGACTGTTGAACCTTATTCCGACAATGTAACGTGAGATATATAGTCATATGGAGTTTGAGTAAGCGGTAATCCAGTGCGTTCAGTAAAAGACTTCGAAATTCGCTTCTAATGTGAGCTCTTTTTTTTGTTTCTAATCCTCATAGACATTCACAAAAAATGGAGAGAAAACTATCTAAACCAGGAACAAAGCTTATGGAGACTGGATCGAGATGACGGGGGGGGGGGGGGGGGGGGGGGGGGGACTCATTTTTAGAAATATTAAGACTGTGAATCTTATGCACGATTGTATCATTGTTATTATTATTATTATTATTATTATTATTATTATTATTATTATTATTATTATTATTATTATTATTATTATTATTATTATTATTATTATTATTATTATTATTGTTATTATAATTATTAGCATTATCATCATCATCATCATTATAATTACCCCATTCTAATTGGATTCAGTAGTCTGATGTCACGCGCCCCGCAACGGCGGCCATCTTGGTTCTAAACAAAGAAAATCTTTACTTTTTATTCTTCATGCTGGCGAGAACTTTTCATTCCCTTTTCATATGCCTTGTGATCAGAATGTGTAAAAGTCAAAACATGATCAAATTGATTGGGTTTTTTACCTCTGGATACGCTTTTAAGCTCGCCGGAGAAATATTTCATACGGCGTCCGCCATTGTTCCGATAGTTTAGAGCCAGTGTTACTAAGTTACCATACGTCATTAGGAAGGAAATGACTGTACGACTATTGAATCCTATTGACGCAATCTATTTCACCACAGGATGCCAAGACCTGCACCCAAGTTGTTCAGCCTGGGCTGCTAAATTCCAACCCTGGTTATATGCATGGAAGTTGTAAGAAGTCTTGTAAGAAATGTGGCGGCGATGGAAGTACGTACTTTGTTTTGAAAATATTACTTCACTCGTAATGACGTAGTAACTTGGTACAGTATTGTGCATAATTCAACACCGTTGTTGATAAGACTTAATAACCATGATTTTGTTGAGGGACCTAAATGATTTATCATTTCTACAGTGATGCCATCTAGACCAGTCGGTTTACCAGGTTTGGAGTGTTCAAGAGCTGATTCCAATTCTTCGATGCAGAAAGCGTCTACTTCCTGTTCTCTTCCTTTGGGCGATCTTTTCCTTTTCCCTTTTCATTTCCTTAAGTTTGCCCTTTTCTCGGTATGTTGGTTTTCCAATTTTGATAAGTTGATTTGCTACATCATTTGGTGTCACAACTGCAACCCTGGTTTGTTTGTTATTTTCTGTATTTTTTTTCATAGTTGACCAGGCTTTCTTGCTGTTGTGGGTCATGTTTGTGCCGGTTATCATTTCCTTCCATCTTTCTGATTTTGTTTCGGCAATGAAAGTCATTAAGGTATCACCAAGTTCGACAGTTTCTTCAGCAAATGGATCCGTTTCGGAAGCCTCCACAAACGGTTTATAAAGTTCCTTGAATCATGCAAATACCAAGGCTTTGGCGACAAGCAAGAGTGATAGCCCTTCTTAAACCTGGTAAAGACCCAACTAGCAGCAAGAACTAGGGACCAATATCCATGCTCTGCATTTTGTACAAAGTATATGTGCGCATGATACGAGCCAGGATTCCCGAAACTGTAGAAGAAAATCTGTCACCTGACCAAGCTAATTTCCGCCCTGGAAGATCAAGCTGTGACCAACTACTGAACTTGACACAATACATCGAAGAGATCACAAAAGAATGGACTCCCTGTGTCTTGCATCCAGGGCCTTCGATTTCAAGACCTATGAGGAGAGATTAACAGACGCCCTGAAGACATTCTCTGAGTATTATTTAAAGAACGCACTAAATGCCAACTCAGGAAAAACTCAAGTGTGTGCCTTCCATCTAAAAAAACACCAAGCCAACATGAAACTAAATATCTCATGGAATGGGAACGTATTGGAGAACAACACATTCACAGTGAACTTCGGTGTAACCTTAGACCGCACATTGTTCTTCTCTCATCACACAAAGAAAACAAAAGCAAGGGAGGCGGCAAGAAACAACCTCCTAAGAAAACTGGCAATCAATACATGAGGAGCAGATCCAAAAACAGTCAGGACAACGGCATTAGCACTCTGCAATTCATTAGGGGTCTAATTCATGAAGCTAGACTACGACGATAGTCTGAAAGTATATCAGTAGTCTCTGACTAAAAGGCGTTGTAAGCTATTCATGAAGCCTGACTACGCAAAATCTAAGACTGAACGAGGGACTAAACGGGTGAAATTTACACCCGCGATTTAGCAGGCGTAAATATCGTAGTCTGGGACTAAATTTCAAAATCATATGTGCTATTCTCTGGGGCTACCCGACAGTTTTTGATTTTATAATTATTTTTATTTATTTCTTTATTATAATTATTTTATTATTTTTTGGTTTTGTTTATTTTTTGTTTCTTTTCTTTTCATGAAGATTCGACAATCGCGAATATACTCCTCATCTTGCCCATTCAAAACACTCTCCAGGGACTCCTCCTCCCCCCCCCCCCCACACTCACACTGTTTCATGGTACCTTCCTCCTCCTCCTACTCCTCCTCCTCCTCCTCCTCCTCCTCCTCCTACTACTACTACTACTACTACTACTACTACTACTACTACTACTATTACTACTACTACTACTACTACTACTACTACTACTACTACTACTACTACTATTACTACTACTACTCCTTTCACTATTATCATTACCCCTACTCCTACTACTACTACTACTACTACTACTACTACTACTACTACTACTACTACTACTACTACTACTACTACTGCTACTTTCACTATTATCATTACCCCTACTCCTACTACTACTACTACTACTACTACTACTACTACTACTACTACTACTACTACTACTACTACTACTACTACTACTACTACTACTACTACTACTACTACTACTACCACTACTACTACTACTACTACCACTACTTTCACTATTATCACTACTACTACTACTACTACCACTACTACTACTACTACTACTACTACTACTACTACTACTACTACTACTACTACTACCACTGCTACTACTACTACTACTACTACTACTACTACTACTACTACTACTACTACTACTACTACTACTTCTACTACTACTGCGACTACTATTACATTTCTATTATGTCTTTTATCGTCCATTATTTCTAGAAATTTCAGTCTCTCACTGGCCTTATCATTTCTATCACACCACGCTAACGATTCGTTCATACACCAACCATCGATGAGTACAGACGATCCAATTTATACTGCAGTTCATTTTATTTGTTATTTGTTGTGCCGACGAAGGGTTTGTACCCGAAACGCCCAATGTCTGTACTGTTCCCACCGATTCCTCTCCATCATTATTTTTTCGTTCGTATTTTCGGGACCCCATGCTTCAGGCAGCGCCCACCGCTCTCTACTTAGAACAACGCTACACAGTGGATAAGTGCCATCGTTACTTTTATTTACTAAAAAACATTACACACACACATTCTCAAACAATTTTTACACCCCTAAACTTGTCTCACACTTTTTTTATTTCTGGGGCCAAAACAAATATAATAAAAGGATGAAAACAAACACGAAAAAGAAATAGATTGATTTCTGTGTTACGTCGTATGACGCATGCGCAGCTGGAAAAGTACCACATTCTATGACGTTTTGCGATACGTTTTCGAGGAATCCTAAGTTAAGAATAGATTGAACTCTGTAGTCTGAGACTTTGCTAGCGTAGTCATAGACTTGATAGTCAGGGACGAAGTCTAACTCCATGAATAGCTTACTTTCCGTAGTCTCGGACTTCCCAAAGTCTTAGACTACAAAGTCTCAGACTTTGCTATGGTCTGAGACTACCATAGTCTCAGTCCATGAATCAGAGCCCAGCCGAAAATGCCTCACCAGTCATCGCAAGATCGAGCCATGCCTGAAAGATAGACCCTGAGCCACATAACACCTGTCAGATCATTACTGGTAACTTGAAACCGATTGCAGTTCCAGTCCTCCATCGGCTGGCTGGCATTGCACATTCCCACATTCGAAGAGCCACTGCATCCAAAGCCCAGACATATAAACAGGAAATGGACCCCAGGCACCCCCTCCATGACCACAACCCAACGACAAGTAGACTGAATCGAGAAATAGCTTCGTGATGGAAGAAACCATAAACTCTGACCATGCAGCTGTATACAGGTTTTCCACATGGAGGGAGTGGGACAACCATGCAAATGAAGCTGTTGAAGATCCGAGAGAAGAACTGCCCTATGGAACTGAGCTCCCCATAAATGAGTGGGTAAACCTGAACAGAGTAGGGACAACAATTGGGTGAACAGCTGGAAGTATGAAAAGTGGGGACTCGCTGAGACTAGCTTGTGTACATGTGGATGCCCAGAGCAGATGATGGAGCACATCCTTTGAGAATGCCAGGATAAGCCCAGCTGCACTGACCATGACCTATGAGTCCGCTCCACAAATGCTTAAGAGTGGGTTCGGTGTTCGAGCGACAATCTATGATGATGATGACGAAGTAACTGGTTTGAAACTATCGTAACATTGTCGGACGCCCTTATGAAAGTGTATCCAGAGGAGAAAAACATGTTATAAATCTGATCATGTTTTGACTATTATACAATCTGATCACATGACATGTGAAAAAGTTCTAGCCAGCATGAAGAATAAAAAGTAACGATTTTCCTTGTTTAGAACCAAGCTGTTCGTTGCTGGGCAACAGACTATTGAATTCAATTTGTAATAAAACACTACGCACAAGTAAATATTTTAAATTTAACTAATGTCTTAAGTCGGATTTAACATACCAACACACAAAGCTATGTGTAACCTTAAATATTTTTAGTCTGATTGCAATTTATGATTTAGTGAGTAATACTCATTAAAAAAAATAACAAAGAGCTGAATGACGTCAATTTCGTTCTATCTATAGATAATGTGCGCTTGGGGAAGATACTCACGGCATTGCCATCCGGAATTATAACGGACTTACACACAAAACTATGTGTAACCATGAACTTTTATAGTCGAGTTCAAACAGTTTAGTGATAAGAACTCATAAAAGGGGATGGCAAAAAACAATAACAAAGACCCGAGTGACGTCAAATTCATTCTATCTATAGAAAGTATGCGCTTGGTTAAAAAACTTACAACAATGCCATCTGGAAGTGTAACGGACCAACACACAAAATCATGTATAGCCATAAACTTTTCTATTTTGGAAAATGCAGATTAGTGAGAATTACACTTAAAGATGGACGACCAAAAAAAAAAAAAAAAAAAAAAAAATAGTAATAATAATAATAATAATAATAATAATAATAATAATAATAATAATAATAATAATAATAATAATAATAATAATAATAATAATAATAATAATAATAACAAAGACCCGAGTGACATCAACTTCATTCTATCTATAGATACATGCAAAGATACCCATGTAGCCTGTGGAAAGTGGTTATCACCGGGTTATTGTAACAAGATTTATCAAGATGTCAGACCGCTTTGTAAAAACCCATGTGGAATTTGCAAATGTGAGATAAGCCATTCATTCAATTCGATGATAATGATGTTGGTAATGTGAGAAAGATGATGGTTATGACGACGACGACGACGACGACGATGATGATGATGATGATGATGATGATGATGATGATGATGATGATGATGATGATGATGACGGTGATGATGATGACGGTGATGATGCTGATGATGATGATGATGATGATGAAGATGATATCATATAGTCTGGTAATCTGATTGAACAGACCTCAAGATTTACAATTTTCTTCTATGGTCAATATAGAAATATTTCGAATCAAAGACAAAACGAAATGAACATAATTGATTGGCAACCATTCTAAATTTTCGACAGATCAACAAATTATGAGAATAATAATAATGGTATAGATTTATAGTGCGCCAAACGTCCCTTCATCAGGAGGGCTCTGGGCGCATAACATACATTAAGCCCTAACACAGTACACGAACAACGCTAATTATACACATAATCAAAAGAAATCCTGTCGGATTAAGAATGTCTTCAAACGACGCTTGCATTCCTCTAGTGAAGACGAAGAACGTATCTCTAGTGGTAGTAAATTCCACAACCTTGGGCCAGAATGCTAAAAGGCGCGTTCGCCAGCCTTCATGGGACAGAGGGGTGTTTTCAATTTGAGGTCGTTCGTTGATCGAAGCGATCGCTGTGGGTTATACCGTTCAATGAGGTTTGAGAGATATGCTGGTGTTGAGCCCTCCAAGCATTTGAAAACGAGAGTTGAAGATTTATATTTAATCCGCCGGTCAACTGGCAGCCAATGCAGTTGTTGTAGTAATTCGGGAGCTGCAGTTTTCCTGTCTTTCTGCAGTACAACGCGGGCTGCCATGTTCTGTATTTTCTGGAGTTTTATTTATTTTGTCCTTTGTGAGACCAACAAACAGAGCATTGCAGTAGTCCATTTTCGGGAATATCAAAGATGTGACCAATTTGTTGCAAGTTTCCCTATTAATAAATGGTCTGATTGTTCTGATATTTCTTAGAATGCAGATAGCACTCACATTGTTAATATGTTTGTTCATAGACAGATCACTCTCTAAGGTGATGCCGAGGTTTTTTGCAGATGTTGTGAGTTGTATTTTGTCATTATCGTTGATTGTCAGTGCCAGTGTAAGTGGATCTGTCTTATTATTGGAACTAGCAATGAATAAGGCTTCGGTCTTGTCGCCATTTAATTTTAATATATTTGCAGACATCCATCTCATCACATGGTTGATGCATTGTTCGTAAACAATTATCTTTGAAACAATATGGGATTGCAAACACATGCTATAAATCTGGGTATCGTCGGCGTACATATGGTAAGCGAGAGAATGTTGTTCTAAGATTCTCACAACAGGGGAAGTGTAAAGTACAAAAAGGATTGGACCTAAAACGGATCCTTGAGGTACACCAAAATGAAGGCCACGATCTGAAGAAGCTACTTTCCCAATTAAAACTGATTGAGTTCTTTGAGTAAGATATGATGCAAACCAGTTTAGAGCAGTGCCTGATATGCCGAAAGTAACTTGTAGCCTTCCAAGTAGTATGGGATGGTCGATGGTGTCAAAGGCCGCCGATAGATTGAAAAGACTAAGGATAGTGGTTTTTCCTTGATCAATAATTTGCAGCAAGTCATTTGTGATTCTTATCAATGCTGTTTCTGTGCTATGATTTTGTCGATATGCCGATTGATAGCACTCATCGAGGATATTATGTTTCACGTGATATGAAAGTGTTTTTAGAACAACCTTTTCTAGAATTTTGGAGATGAATGGAAGATTTGATACAGGCTTAAAGTTTTTAGAATTATCACTGGTAAGTCCCGATTTCTTCTACAATGGCTTCACCAATGCTTTCTTGAAAATTTCTGGAACAATTTCAACCCTTAAAGATTGATCAATCAATTCGGTAATGTAAGGTGCAAGTTCATGAATACACTCCTTCAAAGGCGATGTTGGTAAAGAGTCGAGCATACATGATTTGGTCGGACTAGAGAGAATCGTTTTCTTTGTGTCATTTTTTGAAATTTCTTTGAAATATGTTAAGGGCTAAACATAAAACGAGGTATATTCTGCTTCTGTTTCGTCTGTGTCAACTCTACAAAGCAGTCCGCGAGTTGCTTGTCGACATTGTGGTGTGGCAGGTTTGTTTTGATCTCTTTGCCTAGAAGCTTATTTGAGATTTTATAAAACTCCTTCGGACTGTTAATGTTATCAACCTTATCAAGATAATAGGTACGCTTTGCCTTAATTGTCACCTCTTTGAGTCTATGTTTGAATGATATGTAAGTTTCCTTAACTTCTTTCTCATAGTGTGTAGTTAGACTGTGAGAGAGTGAGAGAGGGCCGCTTTAAATAGTTATATGTCAATTTTCTTCAAATCTATCGAAACAACTAGTTATTTTATTTTTGTGTCGTGTACTGTCCCCCTTCTAATGCCAAAAGATATTAAATGGTGGTCTGAAATACAAAGATCATCTACATTGATAGGTGGTGCTAGTTGCATGTCTACGCTGGTCAATACCCAGTCAATAATATGTCCACGCCGATGTGTCTTGTCATTTACATGCTGTGTCATGTGATGTGACGAAAGTAGTTTATTTACATTTCTTATATCCGGTGTGTCTCGATCAAAGTGCAAGTTGAAATCTCCAACAATAATATTTTTCTTTGACTTCATGACTTCATGTCAAGGCGAAGAAGAAAGTCCTCGAATTCATCAATAAAGTGACGTTTTTAATCTATTTTTTGAACTGGGTGGTGGCCTATATATTGATTGAAGTTTGACTGAGTCATGTTTGAAATCAATGACCATTCCTACCGTTTCGAATGCTGAAAAATTGTTGACATCATGATTTAATATAATGGTCAAATTTGCAATTCCTCCCCCTCTCCTTCCTTTTCTCGGAAATTACTGAGTTGTATGTGTGAATGGTGTTAAATCCGACCAATTGCTTCATCCCCATTCTCCATTAACCATGTTTTAATTATTATTAGAATATCAATAGATCTCTCCACAATCATATGTTTAATGTCTTATGTTTTATTGCGGCAAGACTGGGCGTTTATTGTCGCCACTTTTAAAAATGGAAGTGATTTCTTTTCACTCATAAGTGGTATAATTGTCTGTGTGGTAGGTAGCCGTGGTGTTTTATTTTTAGGGATGGGCCAATTGCCACACTGTGTTGGGATGGCCCTCTGTTTTCGTATCCCTCCTCGACTCAATCGATGTTTCGGTACACTTGTTCCAACACGGTGTTTGTATTCGCTTCCATAATCATAACAATAGTTATCACTTCATGGTGAAGAATGTATTCAAGACAATCGTTGCTTTTCGTAAGACTTGTCATCGCGGTAGATTGTATGGCGATGTGCGTTTCATTTTCTAGATTCATAACACTGGTCATCGGTGTTAGAGCACAGAAAACACTTGTAGCTAGTAAAATAAATAAACAACTTTGTTCATAAAATAAAAACACTTGAAATTATTAACATTTAGCATCAAATTCACGAATAATACACAAGTCCTTTGATACAAATCAGAAATAATTATATCACTCAGAAGACTAAAACGTCACAATTAGATTGGTATAAAAATCCAGAATTTAAAATGTGAATAAACGCTAAAATAAATAGAAAACACAGAACAATTTGAAACGTGTCAGCCTTCATGGCGTGTTACAATATATAACATTAAATAATTAAAAAATTAAAATAAAATCAAATAATGACCACCTCAGATGTAGAACGGGCGATTGATGGGAATTGCTTTCAGAAGCATTTCAGTTCCCTTTTGGTTGTGAATGTCTGGCATTAAGAGACATGTGGGAATTTCGAAGGAAGATGGGCGTTACCTACAATAATATATTTGTTCAAAAAGGTCATATTAATAAAGGTCAACGCATAACATAATCAATATCAAAGTAACACATTACGAGTAGCACTCACTTTTTTAAAGTAGTCCTTCAAACCTATTTTGCACATGGAGCCGGAGTTTATCCCCGTTTCTTTAGCGTGAAAATGACAATAGTAATTAATTGCTATCCTTTGCTTCGGACGCTAGTCTATCGCAAAGTACTTTCCACAAAATCTAACAGATTCAACTATCAATACACGGATGAGTGGACAGAAGGGGGGGGGGGGGGGGGGGGGATGTCTGAAAAAAATCTCATATGATCTTATAGAAAGATACGATGATACAAGCTTTTAGAATTCCTACATTTTCAACAATTTTTCAATGCTGCTGCGCGACCTTGAGAGGGCGCATTATGGACTTTGACATTTTAAACGCAGAAGTTCATGGATGGCTTTACTCATAATATTATACTTCTATAATGGCATACCCGTTATCACATCTTATCAAAATGTATTCTTTTTTATTAGAATGATTAGTTCTCAATTCTAACCATCTATCATTGGATTCACAGTATCTTTATCATATCATATCATATAATATCATATCATATCATATCATATCATACCATATCATATCATATCATATCATATCATATCATATCATATCATATCATATCATACCATATCATATATCATATCATATCATATAATGTAAAGGGGGATTTATGCCAACTGACCTTGCAATACCCTGTTTATTTGAATTTAATCATAAATAAACCGGGAATTGATTATTTCTTTACCAAGCATTATTTTGAATCTCTCTTCAGAAGAAGAATTTTTCGTTTCATGTTGATATTGTTTCAAAGTTTTATATTATTCTTCAAAATCTATTTTTAGTAAAACATGATGCGTGCGGGTAAACATTTATGAGATTCTACTCCTACTTTTTACAACAACGAATAATTAGAACCTCTCGTAATAATTATATTATTATGCTATATTTAGTAAACACACGTTTTTCTCAAAACCAGCAAGATATGATCATGCAAATTTGAAAATTTAAATTTCAGAAACAACCAAGGATTGTACAAACAAAAGCCCTTACTGTCAAACATGGGCTGATCAAGGGGAATGTCAAAAGAACCCAGGCTATATGATGGGGTCTCGTGCGAAGACTTGTCATAAATGTGGTAAGTGTGAAAATGATATTATCATCATCATCATCACCATCACCATCAACACCCTCATCATCATCATCATCATCATCATCATCATCATCATCATCATCATGATCATCATCATCATTCAGCATTACCATCAACAACCTCATCATCATCATCATCATCATCATCATCATCATGATCATCATCATCATCATCATCATCATCATCATCATCATCATTATCATTATCATTATCATCATCATCATCATCATCATCATTACCATCATCATTATCATTATCATCATCATCATCATCATCTTAGAGATATATCTTTGTCTGCCATATCAAGATTTATACATTGAAATGTGACCCATGATCTCAAAACGGTATTATGTCGGGTTTAACTAGATGTTTGAAATGATATTTATAGTCACGAACATGAAACTTGGAGTTGATGCGCCTCACAATGATGGAGAATAAATACTATCTATTATATTGTAAAAGACTCCAAATTTGTAGTTCTCATCATTTCATTGCTGAATTCACTATTCTAAATCGCACTCATTCCGACATAATACCGTTTGAGACGCGGGGAACACATTTTCATAAGAGACATTTAACCCTCTCCTTACCACCTACATCAAAATCGTCATATTTGTTACCACCCAATATGCATTTTTTAATTCAGATTTAGTTTGTACATCACAACGATCTTTGTTTAATTAATAAGAACATAAAGTTGTTTTGTAGAGTGATTGTTTGACTTTTAAAAAAAACAAACAATCTTTCTTCCGGGTTCGCCTGTCATTTGGGTTAAATACTGAACAGGATCGATAAGGAGAGGGTTAAAGATAAGCAACCTCATTCGAATTGCAAGATATACTAAGAAAAAGTTCATTGAGATGAATTTGGAATTATTCCATGACTTCTCTTAGGTGATGTCACAAATTTTTGGACACAGAGACATGTCTGTTAAAGGCCAGGTATTCATTTAACACTTAAATTCGATGAGAAAATGTGAGTAAAGGGCTAAAATATGAGCCTCCCAAGTCGGGATTCTTACACTGGACCTCCCGATGGACAGTACACGGCTGTTAATAGTTAACGGCCAGGTATTTATCATTTTACATCCGAGTACGATGAGTGAAAATGTGAGTAAAGGGTCTTTTTCAGGGGCTCAACTATGACCCGCCCAAGTTGGGATTCGAACATTGCACCTCCCGATCCAAGGACGAGTATCGTACCATTAGACCGCATAGCTGCATTAAAACAAGAGCATTTATATCGCGCAATATCCACTAAACGTGCTCAAAGCTCTTTACAAAGGGTCCAAATCCAACAGCAACAAATAACATGTAGAACGAGACATGACGCCTGAAAGACAATATTACAATTTTTTTCTTCCGACAAAGACATCGTTGTTAACGGCCAGGTACTCATTTTACACCTGAGTACGGTGAGAGATATGGGTAAAGAGACTTTTCCAAGGACTCAACTATGCGCCGAAAGAGGCTCGAACCCTGGACCTTTCGATCCAAAAGCGAGTGTAATACCACAAGACCACAGAGCCGCACATAATATAAACTTGACCGCAGCCATCGTGATCTTCTAGCCAGACACTGCCCAAAATATAACGTCAAAACAAGTCTTTGGTCACAAAAGAAAACAACTCGTGAGTTGTATTTAATAGCTCAACCAATGGAATCACTTTTTCCCTTGAGCTCTACTAACGACAACTCACTAAACGCTGCCCACAAACCTTAAAAATGACGTCAAACTATAAATTCTAGAGGGTTCTTGATCTTGTATTTGGCTATAGATAGAATGCGCTTGGCCAAGGAGTTCACAACATTGCCATCCGGAAGTATAACGGACCAACACGCAAACTCTGTGTAACCATGAACTTTTATAGTCTGGTTAATACAGTTTAGTGAGAACAACTCACAAACGCGGATGGCAAAAACAATAACAAAAGCCTGAGTGACGTCATCTGCATACTATCTATAGACAGAACGAAGGTGACGTCACTTTGGTCGTTGTTATTGTTTTTTTTTTTTTTTTTTTTTTTTTTTTTTTTTTTTTTTTTTTTTGCTATCCACGTTTATGAGTAATTCTCACTTAACTGTATTATCCAGATTATAAACGTTCATGATTATACATAGTTTTGTGTGTCGGTCCGTTATACTTCCGAATGGCAATGTTGTGAG